>NC_061867.1:42364241-42664241 GCF_907164915.1 Impatiens glandulifera
CCTCTTTTTCTTGAGATGCCTCTGTTCTGACAACAGGGAATTTTACCACTTCTTCTTCATGAGTAATAAGAGCTTGAACAGGCTCTTCAATAACTTCTCTTTTTTGAGTTACAAGAGCTTGAACGGGCTCTTGATCAACATCTTCTTCAAGAGCTTGAACAAGCTCTTGAATAACTTCTTCTTCTTCTCTAGATGGGTTCGACTGAATAGGATCCTCGTCTTGCTCAACAGAGGGTTGATCCATTAGACGATTTTCTTCTGCAGAAAAACTTCCAAGTTCAATCAGATGAGCAGCAACTTGCTCATCTTTATCTGTAGCAGCATCATTAGATAAGTCCATTCGTTCATCTTCATCTGAGGAACTAACGAATGGGCTAGCTCCTGAGCAACTTGCTCCATCAACGTACCGTGTAACCACCGAGATATAATTCTCCATGATCTCGTCCAATCTCTTCAAAGCTTTTGCTTCAGCTTCAGCTTCAGCACCTCTCTCAATAGGATTGAAGTTGGCTCTTCTGGCCTGGAGAATAGGAAAGAGAGCTCTACCTCTCAAGTTTGCTTCCACCAGATCTTTTCTCTTAAGAGCTTCATATACTTATGAAGTCTTAGCCCACTTCAAGACCCTTTTCTCATTTTTAACGAGTTGCGACCTTTGACTGGTTATTCCTTTTCCTTTGATGACTCTGGTGTACTTGATAGACATTCTATTCAGTACCCAAGTATCGAAGATCTCTATTTTTTTAGCAGCAGCGGCCTTGGCCTGATCCATCATGAGGTCAACAATACACGTTGCCTCCAAAACTTCTTCATCAGCATTTGTAACAACATCCTTACTTTTTCCGATCACTTCGGTGGGCATTAGAAAGGGACGTGGTTCTCCAAAGACAATTCCAGCGGATTGTCTTGTAGAACGCATGATTTCATGGGCAGTCAAGGGTTTGACGAAAAGTCCTAGTGAAGGTTCGGCTGAAACTATCTTTCCACTCACCAGAGACTTTGTTGTGACAATGTTTGGAACGTGAGGCAGTTCTAATAACATAGAAATTGTCTTCTCAGGTTCACCATCAGCAGCTGAAGTAAGAGCAACACTCTGCTCTGGTTCAGTAGAAATTGTAACACCCCCTGCTACGAGATCAGGTTGTTGAAAAGGAGACGCAATCCTGTCATGAATTTCAGTAGTGGGCTCAACTGGCTCAACAGTTGGCCCGGCAGCAGATTCCCTAACAATAATAAAATCGGACTTTTCTTGTTCCATCTTAAGAACATTAAATTTGGTCACATCGGCTAGGGATTGGGAAGAGGTTACCTTCGATGACGTTTTCATCGATTTAGACGCATGGGGCGCCTTTGACTTTTCACCTTTAGAAATATATGACCTTGATGATCTCTGAAACTGACTAGCAGCCAGAGACATGGGAGACATGGGAATGGTGGCAAGTTCGACTAGACTTTGCTTGACTTTGGAATCAACTATTCTAGAATCCTTCTTCGATGAGCTCTTAAGACTGGTAGAGCTAGCCTCAGACTCTTTCACAGTCTTGGTTCGTTTGGCTCCTGTAAACAGGACAGAAGATGTTGGATGTTTGGATCGGGTAACAGACCTTCCTACTGTCTGTTGCCTTGAGGCTCCCGAAAGAGATTCTTTGATATTCTTCATTCTAACTAGGGCGTTAGCAACTGTGAAGACAATGTACACTCTGGTCGGGTTGATCGGTTCAGAATCCTCCATCGGGACCTCCAAATGCTCCAATAAACGACTTATTTGAGTAGAAAAGTTAATAATCTCCTTGTTCTCCTGGTTCTCCTGGTTGATTGAGAAGCAAAGGTTCTAGAACAGCGTTGAGGCCCAGTTGACTTGAATCCCCTTTGAGATGGCAGACATATAGTCAAACCGATCTTGACTGTAGAGATTGAACGACCTTACCTTCCCTTGAAGCGCTTTCGCCACCACATCATTCAGAAAAATGAATTGTGGTTTGAGAGCCTTCTTACTCTCGTTAAGTCGAATCGTCGAACCATCAGCTAAGAAGACTGTCTTCATTTCCTCCGTCACCGCCGATGACAGATGTCGGTTGAACGTATGCCCTTCTGATGGAAGTTCAAAGAACTCCGCATAGACCGCTTCGTTGAAGAAGATTTCGGTTCCATTTACTGTTGCTACGATAGAATCACCCACCATTGTTGCAGACTTGAAGAACTCTCTTACTTCCTTTTCGTGGAAGATGAACGATCCTCCCAAATACTTTCCCAGACCGGAATACTCAAGGGATCTGAACATTCGACCACCTCTTGCTGATCGAACGTGTAAACGGAGGGAAAATCCACCTGTAAAGTACAATGGCCAAGGAATCAAATACAATCGCACGACTAGCTCTCTGTTGACCAGAACAGGCTCTGTTCAACTTACAAAATGAAGAATATCACTCAGCTAATACAATGCTTTGATTCTAACTCTTTCTTGATTGAACACTTAGTAAAAGCAAGAAACAGCTAACAGTAAGTTTTTGTAATTCACAATGTTCAGCAAAATGTATGGTCGTTCGTCCATTGTCTATAAGGATCTTTAAATAGGAGCAGGTACCAACGGTCGAATCTTCATAATGACACGTGGCGAGCTTCCATTGGAACGCCTCCATAGTACATAGTAGACTCTGAGCACTAAGATCGTGGTTGTACCAATCTGGTAGTGCGCCAAATATTCTTCAAGGATATTTCTGCAAAAACAAGTACTAGGAAGAATATTTGCTTACGTGGCATTAATCAATTGGTTTCAACTGGCTGTCGTACTGATCTTCATAGGAAATGGAGCAGGAGTAGCGTACAACTAGTTGATCATGGGTAGACGGGTGCTAGCTTCAAGCAACTGCTTAAGCCTAACATTAGACGTATTTCATTTAGACGACCTCGTCTAATGAAATTAGACGCCCACGTTTAATAGCACAATCCATTAAACCACCTGGTCTAATGGGATTAGACTTCACGTATAATTACAATTCACTTCAGACTAATCTAAAGGAGTTAGACTGCACGTCTAACTGTACATCCCTTCAGACTAATCTGAAGGAGTTAGACTACACATCTAACTCTTACTAGTTAGATTTCGTCTAACTCCGCTAGTTAGAATGCACGTCTAACTCCGCTAGTTAGACTACACGTCTAATTCCGCTAGTTAGACTGCACGTCTAATTCCGCTAGTTAGACTGCACGTCTAACTCCGCTAGTTAGACTGCACGTCTAACTCCGCTAGTTAGACTGCACGTCTAACTCCGCTAGTTAGACTGCACGTCTAACTCCGCTAGTTAGACTGCACGTCTAACTCCGCTAGTTAGAATGCACGTCTAACTCCGCTAGTTAGACTGCACGTCTAACTCTGCTAGTTAGACTGCACGTCTAACTCAATGTATCTAATGTCAAATCAGTCTAATGAACCTCATTAAGACTGAGTCTAATATAACGTGTTTTCTATACACCTGCACCAAAAACAATTAGACACATAGATTGAGTTTTATATACATTCATCATCAAAATTCCAATAGTTAAACTACTTTGACACTTAATCAAAATAATTTGACCCAACAAAACATGATTATAGTTTCTTGGAAATCATTCAAACATGTTAACAAACATGTATAGCAACTATCTGGATCAAAAATCTAGATTTAAAACTAGAACACAATGACTTTAAAAAATTATTTTTCAAGTTTTGATTTTAAATTTTTTATTTAGGTTGATTTGATCGTTTCTCTTTCAACAGAAAGTTTATACATGATATATATAATGATTCTCAATAAAGAAATCACACAATCAAGCATAAGAACACGATCAAACTGATCAAACAATAAATTTTGAAAAATATCAAATTTTCCAATCTCAAATCGTGATACAAACGATATGAATGCATACCAACAGTGGGAGAATACTACTGGGTGTGTTGGAAGCTATTCAAGAGTCTGGATTGAAGCTTGGATTGTTGGAACAAGTTTTGACAAAAACTAGTTCGTCGAAATCTTCAAAGCTTGGATTCAAAGGATGAAGTTCGGTAATTAATGGGTTATTGGTTGATGATTTAGTCTACAGACCATAGGGGAAGGGTATTTATAGGGTAGATAGGTCGGTTCAGGAGAGGTAATTTGAGACAATTTTACCCTTCAGCGAGCTTATTCCTAAAATCATATACGGTAGTTGACAGCCTTATCTAGGGCCAGATAGAGCTTCTAGATAGAGGGGTATCGTAAGCGCTTACGAGAGGAGCACGTGGCCGAAAAAATCAAGGGATTTGATCGCCTATGGAGGAAGCTAGAGTTTCTGGAAGGTCGGACAGGTCGCGATTCTGGCCAGCGTAGCGTTCCAACGAAGAAGACAGCTGAAATGACGTTGTTTCGGCTAATGGTGTCCTACGTTCCGTTGGTGGTCAGCGGCTTGACTAACGGGATTAGTCAGTCTTGTTAGTTGATCCAATGTGGGCGCGCGCGCGTGGCTCCACTACATCCGGCTACGTGGGAGCATCTGGGCTGTTGGATAAGATCTAGGCACGCATTTGATGGTCCAAAATCCTACTACAAAGATTTAACAAAAGTTCTGCTACACAAGATTATCCGATTTTATTTTTATTTAAAAGGTTATTAAAAATCAATTTTTAATCCTTTTTAAATTCATTTCTTCACCAAAAATTTCACAAAAAAAATATTTTTGGAATCATAATAACAATTATGATCATATTTTATTTTATTTGGTATTTTTAGGGTATTTTATTTAATTACTTTAAGTCATGAATTAAACATAAATCATGAATAAATCACAATTAAATATTTTAACCCTTCTTTGGTCTAATTTGGGTAAAATAAATACAATATTTTATCCTCAAATTACTTTTATAATTTTGTAAATTTTCATTAATTAGGGTTTAATTATCACAATAATTAACCATTAATTAGGTTTTAATTCTATAAGTTATTTTGAATATAAAAATCCAAAATATTATTTTAATATGATTAAAAATAATAATGTTATTTGAAACTATGGTAAGTCAAATTTTCATGCTTACAACTATAAATGTATTACACATAATACATATATAGTAGTCACATAAGGGTTGTAGTGACGAGGTTTAGTTGTTTGGCCACGTCATACAACTAGCTTGGAGAAAGTATATAAGTTTTTGTGCTAAGGAGAATCATAAAATAGTATCATTCATCGATAGTGGAGGGGTAAACGACTTTCATAAACTAGGGAATATCAAACAATCAGGAATTTTCCCCCACCTCCACAATGCCTACGTCCCATTGGACGGCTCATTGCTAAGGGGGCAGGGGTGGGGGGAGGGGGAGATCCCATGCATTATAGTTTTCCTCTCGCAACATCACTCATTTAGTAACAAATTGTCGTTCCACATCGACAATCTTTGCACATAATTTATAGAAATACCGACTCCAATCGTGTACTTCTAAAAGCAATGTTAATGTTATGTACTCTTTGTAGGCCTAGGCATTTATTAGGATAAATCATATACATGCGTTATGTGTTATACCTTTTAAAATATGTCTATTAACTTGAAAACGTGTTACAAACATTTTTCAAAAGTTAAGTTTATGTTTTCAGTTAATCAATTTAATCTCCAATAGAGTCACAAAATAGTTGTAACTCCTGAAAACCCTTGTATTTGAAAGAGCTTGAGATTCGAGAGATTTCAACCTCGATTTACATGTTACGAAATTTTTGTAAATAAAACATTATTTTAAAAGATTTATGAAATTAGTCCTTACCGTTTAAAATTAATTATAAAAATAATTAATGTTTGATCAAATTTCAAATAATCTTTTAAATTTGAAATTATTAAATAACAATTTGATTAAATAAATATTCATTTAAATTAATTTAAAAGATTATTTATTTGATAAAGAGTCGCCATTTGATTTTTAGTTTAAAATCAATAAAATGTATAGGTATACAAATGTATTTTTAACTAAAGTGTTGTTTGGTTCGTAGTTTAGTGATACTCGGGAAAGAGCTTTCGCACTTAACCCTTCATACCTATTTTAAAAATGGTCTCTACTTTATAAAATATTATTTTTTGGAAAATTTGTTGTATAACGTTTTATTTTAACCAATTAATATTCTTTTCCTAAACATGCATATGTTTTTGCATATTTAAATGTTAGTACTTGTTGTTGATGATAATGACTAAGAAGGAATATACATGAAGAACATCGGTTTTTAAAGACATTAAGGTTTAAAAATAAATCTCAAACGAACCCTTATAAAAATATTTTTTATGAAGATATTTTAAAAATATTTTGAAATCATTTTCTATTTTTGGGGTTTTTATAATATAGTTTATGATCTCAGAACTACAAAAATAATTTTGAAATATTAAAAAACGCAACCAAACGGATCCTAGGATCTGCCCTCGGCCATATGTGTTATTTTTATCGGTCGGGGGCTTAGGCCCTCGGTCTTGGGTTGGAATCTTTCGGTCAAGGTGCGGAGATCCTTGGTTGGGGTCCTGAAGTCCCTCAGTCGGGTGTGGAAATCACCAGCCCTGGGTTAGCTTAGGACTAACTTTGTTAGTTCCATGTTTGAGAATTCTCGGTCGGCTGCAAGATTTATTGGTCTTGGGTTAGCCCTAGGTTATGTTTTGTCGATCTTGAGTGTGAAGAACACTCAGTCCTAGGTTAGCCTTGGGTTAGGTTTTGTCAGTCTTGAGTGTGGTGAACACTTGGTCATGACCAGTGTTCTAAACGGCGGTAGGCGGTGGCGGAGCGGTAAGTGACTGCCTACTGTCTCGGGCGCCTAGGCGGTGCTTAAGCGGTGCCTAGGCGGTTGAATATAAATATATTAAAGATGTTCTATAATTATCATTTTACTAAAAAGTCAAATTAATATTCTCTAATATAGTAACATTTAACAAAAATAAGTATGTAGACGAGCTGGAGAAGAGATAGATGATTAGATGATCTAAGAAGATGTAGATGATCAAGGAGGTGAATGAGATAAGAAACAGAAAAGAATAAAATAAATGAATTGGAATGAAAAGATTCATTTCAAAATTTAAATAAATAGTGGGTGATAAAGAGTTTTTTTTATTAAATATATATACATATATTAATCTTAGTAATTAATTAATTAAAAATAATAAATAATTAAATAATTTGACTGCCTCATGTATAGGCGGAGCGGTGTTGGACCGCCTACCGCCTAGGCGGCCGCCTCGACCGCCATTTAGAACACTGGTCATGACTAAACCCGAGCTAAGTTTTTCTCGGTCCTACGAACTGATGTCCCTCGGTCCTTGCTAGACCTGGGCTAGTTCTTCCGGTCCTCAAGAACACCTGAACTACAGGTTTTGCATATTTGCTTAAGGCCTAAATCCATTGATCCAAGATCATGGGAAGCTCACAAACCTCACATGATCATTATGAACTTCATCCTAATGTGTCATTCAACATGGATGATGTTCCATTTAACCAAAATAGTTTTAATATAAAAATCGAGTTTTTAATTTTTAAGTTTTATTGAAGCGTAATGAGTTTGTTAATAGTTTCCTTATATTTCATATGATTGATTAGAACCAAAACATAAACATTGTATGTACATTTTGATCAATTCAAGAACTGAAATTTTTGTTTTTTTTATAAAAATTTAGTTTTTTTTATCAAACATGATCAAAATAGGTTCCCAACATCATTATAAACATGTTGAGAAATTTTCTGGGTTGTTGTTATTGAGGAATAACTCAATAACAGAAAACCTAATTTTGACTTTTTCAAATTCAAATTTGGGAATTTCTGATTGATTGTGTTTGGCTCCAATTGAAAGCTCATAAATATATATATATATATATATATATATATATATATATATATATATATAATGATGCTTAATTTTTAAAGTGTCCGGATTGCCGGGTCGAGAGCTGTGGTTAATTTGAATATATATGTGAGAGTAAATGGATACTTGGGTTGGATTGTGGGTTGACCCGCCCATAAACTTAAAATAGTTAAAAATATAATTAAAATGCTATTTGTATGTTTCGAACTTGTAAACTAACAAAACAAGTACAACACTTTATATTTTAAATTCAACACCAAATTTCATGAACGCGGGACATTTTAACAATAAAAGTTCAAATTTTTAACTAACTAATCTATATATATATATAATAATGCTTAATTTTTAAAGTGTCCGGATTGCCGGGTCGAAAGTTGTGGTTAATTTAGATATATATGTGAGAGTAAATAGATACTTGAGTCGGATTGTGGGTTGACCCGCCCATAAACTTAAAATGGTTAAAAATAAAATTAAAAATGTTATATGTATGTTTCGAACTTGCAACCTAACAAAACAAGTATAATCTTTTAATCAACTAGGCTAACAACAAATTATATTTAAGATTCAACACCAAATTTGATGAACGCGAGACATTTTAATAATAAAAGTTCAGATTTTTAACTAACTAACTAATATATATATATATATATATAATAATGCTTAATTTTTAAATTCTCCGGATTGCCGGGTCGAGAGCTATGGTTAATTTGGATATATATGTGAGAGTAAATGGATATTTGGGTCGGATTGTGGGTTGACCCGCCCATAAACATAAAACGGTTAAAAATAAAATTAAAAATGCTATTTGTATGTTTCAAACTTGAAACATAACAAAACAAGTACAACCCTTTAACCAACTAAGCTAACAACACTTTATATTTTAGATTCAACACCAAATTTCATGAACGCAAAAATATTTTAAAATTTATGAATTAGGTATGTAAAATTTTAATGCTTATAATGCTTATAATGCTTATAATGCGTATACTTTTGTATAAATAATTCATTAATGTGTGATATTAAATTTATCCAAATTTAACTCTTAACTAATATCTACTCAAATATACCATTACAATTTAAAAGTTTATAACCAGCGTTGAACATTTAAAAATGTAGAGAATAATAAAGTTGTTAGATAGGCTACTCATTTGGTGGTTTTGAACCATGTTTTTATTTGAATACAAATCAATTGATCATCTATCATTTGAATTTAAACGTATAAATCAGTTTATTATCTATTAATATGAAAATATTGTACTAATAATATATATGACATAGGTTTATCAACATCTTTTCCTCAAGAATTTAAGATTAAAGTTAATAAATAAAAGACAAATTACTCATTTGGTTAGATCATCGTACTAATAATGTAAAGATCGTAAATTTATCTTAAAATGAAAACATAAGTCCAAACTTAAAAAGTAAGTAATACATTGGAATGGTTCGTCATTGTCGACCTTATTAAGGGGCATTTAGTCCGATCACTTGATCCCCTCTTACCCTCCCTTTCGATATTTTTTCCAACTCATTCATCCCTTAGATAGGGACATTTTTCTACAATTAACTCGTCATTAACGACCACTTCGTCTAGCATACTATGAGGATTCCGTATTCGATATACCTCTTACCCACACTTTAGACATTTTCTCCCAATCAAGTCATTATCGAGCTATATATATATAAAGAGTAATGATATATACAACACTCTTGTATAACACCTTTATACAGCACATACCTGATTTGACAAGAAAGAGAAAATATATTTTGTAAAAATTACAAGAGAGAAAAAAATTCTTTTTGCCAAATCAAGTAGGTGTTGAATAAAGGTTTTAATATATATATATATATATATATATTGTTAGGATCTAGGTAGCCGCTGGAGGACCGGGGTTGGACCGGTTAGCGGTTCTCACTCGAAGGGTGGTGGTTAATCCGGTTAGAGATTAACACCGGGGTTTCAATACTACACAGCCTGTCACAAACCCTTGAACTAGGTTCAAGTGCGAAGAGGTTTGCTTTCAGGTTGAAGCAGCACACTTGTATAATAGGCAGAACCGGTTTCGGATGATGAAGGTTAAAGAGAATGGTGGGTCGGTTTCGGTAACCTGGTGATTCGGCTTAGATAAAGTTAAGTAGGTTATAGTGGTATGGATCGGTTAGATAATGGAACCGGCAGAAAGTAAATGACAAAACATATTTTATGGATGTTCGGAGATAGAACTCCTACGTCACCCCTTCCTCTCGAAACCGCGAGAAGGATATTCACTAAGGAATACAAGTACAATCCGATCGAGACTTATTTCCTGCTCGATAACACTCTTACAATTTACACCGAAATTGTAAAACACACACTTTAACTTTAGCACTTAGGCTTTCTAGAACAACACAGTCTTATCACTTGTAGAATAAATGCTCTTAGAATTTCTCACTTGTCTCACTGTATGTCTGTGTTACTATATATCACACTTACTCTTCTTCAACTGCCCCTTTTATAGGTGAAATATGCCAACGGTCATATTTCACTACCTTGAATTTGATTGGCTGAGCAGGGATGCAGAGGTTCAGTGATTCAGTGATTCAGAGCCTGCGGTCGTTTCCTCAGACCTGATGGTCAACCTCAGACCTGGCAGTCTGTTCTTCCGGTGTGTAAGACAAACCTGCTAGGTTTGTCTTTTATTCAATGTAGACACTGTCTGTTAGACAGTTGTCTGTACTTGGAAGATCTCCTTTCTGACTTATCCCGAAGTGGAAAGATCCTGTTGTCTTCTGCAGCCTGCAGACTTATATGAATATGGAAGTGTTCAGTCTGTTCCTTTGGTATCATTCTCAACAGATACCCGAATTGTCTTCTTGTACTGGTCGGTCATTCGACTTAACCGGATGGCTTCCGGTATGGGTGATATAACCGGACTTCTTCCGGTTATTCCTCTGCCTTGTGGCTGGTCGGCTGTCTGATGTTTCCGGTTTTTAGGCTTTGGCCGATCCTTTCTTTGTGCGGTTATATTCCAAGTGTTCCTGGTCGGTTTAATGACTTGACCGGCTAGTTTTCTTTAGCCGGTTCTTTTGTTTGTCCGGTCCGGTTCCTTGTTCCTGCATGGAAGATTTATTTAAGTTAGGTTTATGTGAACCGGTCTAATTTTATCTAACAATTTCTCCTTTTTTGATTATTTTATTTAAAATTATCAAAATCATGTAAGTTTGCAAACGTAGGTCGGTTGTTTTGTTTGTCCGGATTTTTGAAACTAACTTGGAAGAATATTTCGAAAAATTTGGAAAAATTTTTAGAAGTATTTTGGAAAAGTCTTATCTTTTTATCTTATCAATTTCTCCCTTTTTGATTATTTTATTTAAAATTATCAAAACCAAGTAGAGATGCAAAAGATGGCCGGTTTCAAAAATAACTTTATATATATATATATATACGATGGATAACCGAAATAGATAATAACATATAGAAATACTAAGGCAAGCATAGGTAAGAGAAAAGGGAGCCCCTAGTCCGAGTCCGAGAAGTCATATATGTTCCGCTTTTTCTTCGCTGGTTGCGGTTGACTGGCCGATACGGAGGCTCGTTGTTTTGTGGGCCGCCGATGTAGGTGCACTTCAACCTCTTCTTCGACGTGAATGGCCTGATCCGGTATACCCTCGATAACCGTTTCAGTTACCACATTCAGCAGGTCGGCCACTTGAGCTTTCTTCGAGGATTCTCTTTTCTGCTTTGCCGGTATCGAAGAGGCAGAGGTTTCCTTCTTCTTTTTGTTAGCGGTTGCATAGCCTTCTAGCCTCTGACTTTCCCTTTCTAACCGCGCAGCATCCTTCGCAGCTTGAGCGGCTGCCTTCTTTGCAAGTCCCGGGAACTTAGCTTCTGCCCTTCGAATTCGCTCGGCCTCTTCCTCCTCGGTAAGTTGCGATGGTCGCGGTGCCTCCTTTTCTTTTCTTGCTTCATCGTCCAGCGCATCCTGGACCTTCTTAGCCGCTCGGGCATCAGTCTCTACAGCCGCGGCATCCGCATTCATCTTGGCTTGGAGCAGTTCGGCAACTTGTGCGGAAAGCGCCTTGAGTTCGTCCTCGAGATCGGCATTCTTCTTCTCAAGTTCGGAGACCCGTCCGAGTGTCGTGCCGACCAGGTCCTCAGCAATCTCCGTCAATCGTTGATCGGTCTCTCTTTCAAGCCGGTCAAAGTTCTTTTCTATCTCGGAAGTTTTATCTTCCAAAATCACGGTTCGCCTAAGGTGTTTGCTGTGCAGAACCGCTTCTTTCTGTTGATCATCGTCGATTTCCGAGAATCGGTCCTTTGTTCTTTCTAAAAGTTGCCTTGTGGTGTTGGCGAACTTGAGTGTCGAGCAAACGGTTCTTTGGAATTTCTCCTTCAAAGGGTAAACCTCGGAGTCTTCAAACTCTTGAAAACGGCTCTCAACCCATTCTTTTGTGATGCCCGGTTCGGAGACTTCCGGTTGTGTAAGTGGAGATTGCCTGGTGAGAGGAGGGTCCGTTCTTTCATCGGATTCCTCTGTTGCCGAATTTGCCCTTGGAGGTGTCGGACAGTGAGCTGGACTTGTATCGATCCGGGGGGCTGTATATTTCGGTATTTCCCTTTGTCCGTACATCGCCTCCAGCCGGTCAATTTCTTTAATAAGTGCCCCTCTTGCTTTCTCAAGCCTTTCTAACACCAACGGTGTTAAAGTGTCCTCCGATGCTACCTCTTCGAACCTTTCTGTAACCTTCCGGATGCGTATGGTTAGCTTCCGTAGTTGTGCTCGCGGTCTTAAGAGGTAGGTTCGGTTTAGGGCCTCTTCAATGGTATCGGATTTTGTGAGATCCATGACCACGTCCTCCACTTCCTTCAGTCTTTGGAAGCTATCCTCGTCGGTGTAGCCCAATAGGATGTGCCTATACCGTTTGCCGAACCGGTGCTCGTGCCATTCCCGGTATATCTCGTCAATCTTACCGGCTCGCTGTTCAGTGCCCTTTAGGAGTTTGAGCGTTATCCTATCGGCCTCTGCCTCTTTGTCCTCCTCCTCCTCTTCGTTACCTCTTTCATTACCGCCTTTTTCACCACCCTCTTCACCACCCTCGGTGGTCTCAGGGTTTGTGTTAGGGCCGGTATTATCGGGGCTTTGGCCGAATGCTCTTCTTCATTGGCCGATCTTTCGTCATCGGTCTTTTCTGATTCGGTTCTTTCAGAAGTGGAAGCCGACTCTTCCTCCTCCGTTGGCGGTGACGGTTCTGAGAAGACTATTTTCTCTTTCCCTTTTCTCTCGGCCTTTTCTTTGACTGTGGCCGCTTTCTTGTCGGCCGTCTTCTTTCGGCCACCTGTGGAGTCGGGGTCCGGTTTCTTCCTTTCCAGGAATTGTTTGGCTCTGATGAGGCTTCTCGATGGGATGGTGACGCCGGGTCTGATCTTGAGATTATGGTGAAGGAAGATCTTACCGAGAGGAACAGCATATCCCCATGACCGGTTTGAGTCCGGTTTCACCATATCCATCAAATTGTGGAACACTGCCTTTGCCCAGTTAACCTTTGTCCCTTCTATCAGGCCGACCAGCATCCTGATTTTGTCTTTGGTTAGGCTGCTGTAGTTTCCTCCCCTTGCTTGAATCGCCTTTGCGAAGATATCACAAATCGGTATATATTCCGGTTTCAACGTCGATTTGCTACCGGATACTTTTATCGGCTCCTTAGTCGCCGAGAGTATTTGGCAAGCTGCCTCAAATGTTTTGATTTCTATGTCCGTCGTTGCATCTTGACCGGCAGTTGGAAGGCGCAGGCACTCCACCACCGATTTCTCGGTGAGCTCTATTTCAGTACCGCATACAGTTGCGGTGATCTTATCGTCAGAGATGGTTGCAGTGTTGAAAAATTCCTTAACTGCATCCTTATATAGAACATGAGGACCGCCAAGAAAATATTTCAGACCGGCTCCGGCTACCCGGTCAATAACCTCTTTTGCCGCAGGCATGCCTTTCTGTCGGATTTCCTTGAAATCCACTTGAGTCAAGTGTCTAAACAAGACCGAGTCGCGCCCCATCTTAGAGAGTTGAGAGAGTTTGAAGAGTGTGAGAGCAGATAAACCGCTTTGAGAGAATTTGAGAGCTTAGAGAGAGAAAGCTATTTCGCGTGAGAATGAAAGGGAATGACCGAGACCCCCTTTTATAGATGCGGTTTGGAAACCCAACCGTCCCATCAACATTGGGCGGGAAATTTCCCTCCAACCCAAATGAGCGGCAAACCATGGGCGGGAATGGAATAGGCGCCAATCCATGGGCGGGGGTTTTGAGCGGGAAATTTCCCTCCAAAACTTTTGCTTTCGCCATTGATGACACAATCTTCTTTTGAGACCGATTGATGCTGCGGTTTCTAAATTTAACCGGTTATTTAGAGTGAGCAGAGTTTTGCAATCTTTTGAGTTTAAGCAGTTTTTCTTTGAAACCGGATAGGAACGCGGTTATTTTGATAATGTTAATCGGTTACTTAGATGTATATTCAAGATGTTAAGATAACTCGGTCATTTAAACTGAAATGAGATTGTATTCAAGAAGCATTGCAGAAAGGAAACCGACAGGTAGATTGGAATAAGCATACATAAAAATGGAAAAATACAGCTTATGGAAGAAACATTCTGGAAATCCTTTCCTCCACCGAATCCTTGTCAAGGATGTTCGAAGAGGAGGCCGGTGTGCCCGGTCCAAACTCTGTCCGGTATGTGAGAATTAGTTTGCTGATGTGAGGTGCATAACCAAGACCTTTCTTGGTTATCACCATGGATTTTAGACGTTGGAAGATGACCGTGGACCAATTGATGGCCTTTTTGCTAAAGATGTTGGTCATCATGTTGTAGGTGTTCTTTGAGTACCGCTGATTAGGGGACTGACAAAGAATGGACCGAGTGACAATCTCAAGAAGAAGTTGAGCGTGTCTCCCCAGAAGGTTTTTGGGCCCATGGTCTTCCACCGGTTCCATGGTTCCAGAAAAGAGGAGTGCGTAATAGAATTCGTCAAGCCCCTCCAGAGGTGGAAAATCAGAGAACCCTTCTGTGGGCAGGTTGAATAGGGAGGCAAATTCGGCTTCATCGAGCCAGAAAGTGTGGTCCTTCACCGTAGAGACAATGTAATTGCCCCTGATGCAGGCGCTTCTGAAGAACGTTTTAACGTCCTCAATCAGAATCGGACCGGATTCTTCGAGGAACGGTCGAAGGCCGGTAAGAATGAGGGATTCGAACATGAGTTCCTTTGCGTGCAGCCCGTCCCATTCCTCCATACATGAATCGAAATCGATGCTTAAAAAATTTCCCAAGGTTCGGCTCGGCATGATTGCGGATTTGAGAGAGATGGAATGCAACAGATTTCAGAAGTGTTTTATGTGTTAGGATGTGTTGAGTTGAGTGAAGGATGGCCCTTTATATAGGGTAGGTTTTGGAGGGAAAACATAAGCTTTGATTGTCAGTTTTGTTTTATTAGACAAGGGAATCTTTATGTTTCCAAGATTTATTGGGAAGAAGCAGATTGCAGAGTTCGAGGTAGGTATTAGTTGAGAAGTAACCAAGTTGGTTGGATAGTAAATGTTCAGGTGGTTGGGGGTTATCTCATTAATTAAGGATTCCTCTTTCATTAATTACATTAACACAAACGAGGTTAATCAAAAGAGACCGAAAATAACATAGATAATACCGAAAGGTCATGAATAACACCGAAGTGAGCATAAGATCAAAATAAACGTAGGTAAGGCCGAAGAAAACATGGATCAAACCGAAACGATCAAAGATAAGTTGAATAAAGATACACCCGGTGCATGAAACAAAACGACCGGGTGCAGGAAGGAGTGACTCAGTATGCTTGGGAGTTGACGACACCGGTAGGGTTGTTATGGCGGTTCCTCCTTCTCCAAGCTCTCTCGAACCGCTCATAGAATGAGTCGGTTATCTCTTTGGTCAGTACTTGGGCTTGGTTCAAACCTTCTTCGGGACAAGTCGGAACACCAAACTCCACAAGAAGGCAGCTTAGTTGGGGGATGAGGCCGACTGATCGGATGCCAACCATCCAAATGTGGACGTCAAACAACACCCTGGACCAGTTCACTGGTGTGCCGGTGATTATAGCCGCCATCATGTTGAAGTTCGAGGTACTATAGGTATTTGTGACATCTTTCCCGAAGATGCTCCTACCGATCACATCATTAAGGAGCTGATATTCAGCTCTCAAGTGTGATTTTGTACCGTGATCCTCAACCGGTTCGTCAGACCGTGCGAGGGTGAGGGAGATCTCGGCCTTTATGTTGGCCGGAACATCGAGATCTGTCAACCCTTGCTTTGGCAGGTTAAAGCACCGCGCAAAGTCTTTCTCCGTGAAGTCAAAGAGGATGCCTCCCACCTTAGATTGGATGTGAGTTTCAAAGTGGGGGGTCCCTCTGAACACCCTGGCGTGGTAGAAAAACTCTAGTATGGATTCAGGATAAATGGTGTGCTTGTCGTCCAGGAAGTACCGAAGACCGGTATCCTCCAGAGATTTGATCATCTTATACACTTCATAGTGTTCTGTGCTTGAACAGGATTGAAAATCAACCTGAAGGATGCTGGGGAACTGAGACATTTTTGTCTTAGTGAGAGGATGATCTTTTGACTTGTGAGTGTTTTGGTGAATGTTTGATTCACTTAAATACTAGTTTGGGCAGTATCCTATTGTCCAGGTATTAAATGGGATGATATCTATTAACTGCAGGATAAATATGTATTGCATGAAATAGGTATGTTTGTAGTATAGGTTGTTGGTCATAGACCTGGACTATGAAAGATATCATCAGATCTTCACGTCTTTTTAGGTGCGACCATTTTACTTTGAAAATGCAATGTTTCAGAACAGATATTTTTAAACACTGATAATTATTCCACTTCTGTTTGAAATTCAAATAATCTAGGATAACCTACTTCCAAACCGGTCAGTCATCAGTTGTTCATCCCGATGCGGTTATTTGGTGCATGCACCAAGTAGCCGATCGGTTTACTCTATCTGATGAACTGAGCGGTTCTTCCATAGGTATCTTGAAAATTTGAGGTCCAACAGTTTAGGAGGAACTACCGGTTTTATCTGTCCGAACCGGTTCCCTTTAAGCATCCTTAGGAAGGATCTGACTAATGTCGGTTAGACCGAGAGTGAGTCTGAATTGAGAGAACTTAGCTTCTTGTAGAGGCTTTGTGAAGATATCGGCTACTTGTTAATCAGTCGGTACGTATTCCAGCCGGATATGCTTCAGCGTGACATGTTCCCGGATGAAGTGGTGCCGTATGTCAATATGCTTGGTCCTAGAATGGAGAACCGGATTGTAAGTAATTGCTATGGCACTCGTGTTGTCACAGAAGATCGGGGACTCTTCGGCTATGACACCGAAGTCCTTCAGCTGTTGTTGGATCCAAAGTAATTGTGAGCAGCAGCTTCCGGCCGCAAGGTATTCAGCTTCTACAGTGGACGTGGCTACCGATGTCTGTTTCTTACTATGCCATGAAACAAGTCGGTCACCTAGGAACTGACATGTTCCGCTGGTACTTTTTCTGTCAATCTTACAACCTGCATAGTCTGCATCTGAGTAACTCGTTAGATTAAAGGACGAGTCCTTTGGATACCACAGACCGACATCAGGTGTGCCCTTTAGATACTTCAATATCCTCTTTGCGGTTGTGTAGTGGGATTGTTTTGGATTTGCTTGGAATCTTCCACACACACCGACTGCAAACAGAATGTCCGGTCTACTCGCTGTCAAGTATAGGAGAGAACCGATGATGCCCCGGTATGCGATCTGGTCTACCGATTGGCCCTCATCATCCCTGTCCAATTTAATCGATGAGCTCATTGGGGTAGCCGTTGAGGAGCATGTTTCCATTCCAAACTTCTTTAGAAGTTCCTTGGTATACTTAGGTTGGCTTATGAAAGTTCCTTCCTTGAGTTGTTTAACCTGAAGACCTAGGAAGAAACTTAATTCTCCCATCATACTCATCTCAAACTTGTCAGTCATCATTTTTGAGAATTTATCACATAGCTTAGGATCGGTGGAACCAAAAATGATATCATCTACATAGATTTGAACAAGTAGGATATGTTCCTTCTTTTCAAATTTAAACAAAGTTTTATCCACCGAACCGATGGTGAAATCATGTTGTAACAGAAATGCGGATAGTGTATCATACCAGGCTCTAGGTGCTTGCTTTAGACCATATAAAGCTTTATTTAACCGGTATACATGGTTTGGAAATGCAGCGCTTTTGAAACCGGGTGGTTGTTCAACATACACTTCTTCACGTAGGTCACCATTTAAAAATGCACTTTTAACATCCATTTGAAAAACCTTAAAGTTTTTGAAAGCAGCAAAGGCTAGAAAAATCCTAATGGCTTCAATCCTAGCTACAGGAACAAATGATTCTTCAAAATCAATGATTTCTTCCTGTTTGTAGCCTTGAGCCACTAATCTGGCTTTGTTCCTTGTGACCAAACCGTCCTCATTGAGTTTGTTTCTAAATACCCATCTTGTTCCTATGACCGATTGATCTTTCGGTCTAGGGACTAGGTACCAGACTTTACTACTCTCGAACTGGTTTAGCTCTTCTTGCATTCCCAATATCCAATCCGGATCTGACAATGCTTCATCTATTCTTTTCGACTCAATCTGGGATATAAACGCGGAATTGAAGTATTCCTCCAGATGTTGACGCCTAGTTCGAACAGGTTTTGAAGGGTCACCTATAATTTGCTCAGGAGGATGTTTACTATTTCTTCTGAGGTTCAGTTCAGGGATGTCTACCAAATTACCATTTACTTGATCAAGGCTAGACGCGTCGGTAGGCTGAATAGGATTGTCAGACCGACCGACTTCCTCGGATTGGACCGAAGTGTCAGCTTCCTGTTGTGGGACAGCTTGATCCGGCTGGGTTTCAATGTTACCCATTTGGTCATGGACAAACCGCCTGAAAACCGGAGTCTCATCTTCACTATCAAAGTGGATATTGTTGTTTTCTAATCTGTTGTGTAGATCAAAGCATGATGCAGTATTACTTTCAACCGATTCATCGAAAACAACGTGAATTGTTTCCTCCATGGTTGAAGTTCTATTATTGTACACTCTGTATGCTTTACTTACTACTGAGTATCCTAGCATGATCCCGGTATCGGTTTTTGCATCAAAAACAGAGAGTTGGTTTTTGCCATTTATATGTATATAGCATTTACAACCGAAAATCTTGAGGTGCTTAAGTTTGGGAACTCTGTTAAAATAAACCTCATACGGTGTTTTGTTGTGAAACTTGTTTATTAAAGACCGATTTTGTGTATAACATGCAGTGTTGATAGCCTCAGCCCAAAATTTATGAGCAATGCCGGAATCGGCTATCATGGACCGTGCGGCTTCCTTGAGAGTCCGGTTTCTTCTCTCAGTCAGGCCATTTTGTTGAGGAGTCCTAGCACTAGACAACTCGTGTCTAATGCCAGATTCATCAAGATATGCAGTTAATGTACTATTGGTAAATTCGGTACATCGATCACTTTGAATACTATTAATGCGAGTTGATTTTTCATTTTGCAGTCGCTTAAGAAGTGTAATCAGGTTTGATGCGGTTTCACGTTTAGATGGTAGAAATATTACCCATGTAAATCTAGAGTAATCGTCAATAACTACCATGGTGTAAAGCATACCTCCTATGCTAACGACCTGAATCGGTCCAAATAGGTCCATATGAAGAAGGTCTAAGCATCGGCTAGATTGGATATTTCCTTTACTCTTAAAGGTTGACCTAGTTTGTTTACCCATTTGACATGCTGAGCAGACCTTATCCTGATTAAATACTATATCAGGAATACCTTCAACTAGCTTTTTACCGCGAATGTAGTTTAAAGTTTTCATGTTTAGATGGTTTAGTCTCTAATGCCATAACCAGGTTTGATCAGTCTTAGCTATCATGCATATAGGTTGTTCTACTTTAGTTTTCCAGTTTACCTTGTAAATATTACCTATCCTATTTCCGGTTAGCAGTATAATACCTTGAGAGTTCTTAACTAAGCATGCATGTTTAAGAAATTCTACCGTGTATCCAGCATCACACATCTGACTAATGCTAAGCAGGTTAAAACGTAGGTTTTCAACTAAAAGTACATTATCAATAGTTAGGTTACCATGGACAATCTTACCCTTGCCCACAGTTCTACCTTTAGAGTTATCGCCGAAGGTGATTAGAGCGCCGGTTTCTATTCTGATGTCGGTTAACAAGTTGTTGTTCCCGGTCATATGCCTGGAGCAACCGCTATCCAAGAACCATTTAGAGTTTCCTAGCCGTTTCTTTGGATCCTGCAAAATGTACATATTTACAACTATTTGGTACCCACATTTACTTGGGTCCACATGCGATTAGTCCCTTCGGTATCCAAACCTTGATGAACCGGACAATCTTCTTTGCTAAGGTTTTAACCGTCCTTTTGGCACTCGGTCTTGTGTATCTCGGTTTTTCTACATAGGTCTTAAATGGTGGTGATCTTCGGTTTGGTGATCTTTGGTTTGACTTATGCGGTTCAGGATAGGTTTTCATATATTTGAGGATTTCGGCTTTTCTTTTCACAGGGTCAAGCCATTTCTCAAAGTCGGTTGGACCAACATAGTCGTATTTTAGCTTTTCTTCCCTATAGTATGCGGTCAACTCTTCTTCAGCGGTCCAAGAGATTTTAAGGAATCTTATAAGGGGAAGGTTACTTCTTGTAAACCTTACTTTCTCTACGGGTTTTTGGACCTTGGAGCTATCTTCTGTGTATCCTAGGCCGAACTTGCAACGGGGATGTCTGTAATGACTACACATTTTCTTTACTATATCACTAGATTTCTTATATGCAGCCATCTTATATTGGAGTCGGGCATTTTCTTCCTCGGTTAGTTCTCTAACCGGTTCACTAGATTGTTCGGTCTTAGGATCTAACTCGGTTTCTAAAATGTGGGTATCATCAGGTTTTACGACCTCCGGTTCGGTTATAATGGGTGTCTCTGGTTCTGTCGGAATGAGTATTATAGGATCGGTTCTAATGTTGAGGTGCTTAGGCAACATTGCTAGTAGGTTCTTATATTCTTCTACCATGTCATTCAATGCATTGTATAATTCATCTTTAGTAAATTCATCACAAGGAGAGTCAAATACCTGTTCCTCATTTGCCATGAGGCATGTGAGTTCATCATCGCTGTCACTGTGAGCCCATAAGCTTCCTCTATCATCGGCTATCAGTGCTTTCGGTACCTCACTTCCTTCACCGGTTTGTTGATAATTGTTTCGGTTATCTTGGTTATCCGGTTTCCGGGTATCCCTCCTTGGTTTCCTGCATTTCCACTTAAAATGTCCCAAACAGTTGCAGTTATAACACCTTATATTGGATTTATCACCATAGTAGTTGTTTGTCGGTTGGCTTCTTTTCATGAACCTCCCAAACTTCTGTGCGAGCATTGCCATGGCATCCTCGGTGAACTGTTCGGCGGTTCTGATCGGTGCTGGTGCAGGAGCAACCGGTTCTATGGGTGTGATCAGTGCTCTGGTTGAGGTTGAGGCCGAAACCTCTTCTTCAGTTCTAGACCTCATTTCAAACTCATATGCCTTAAGATCTTCGAATACATCGTGTAGCTTCATCTTGTTTAGGCAGTTTGATTCCCTCATTACCATTGTCTTTATGTCTCACGCACTTGGAAGAGATCTTAAGGCTTTCATGATGACCTCCTTGTTATCATACCTCTTTCCAAGTGTTGCTAGCTCATCTAACACGCCAGTGAACCGGTCACTGTACTCCTTCATTGTTTCTCCCGGTTTCATTTTGATGCTTTCAAACTTCTGTGTAGCCACCATTATCTTGTTCTCCTTTGTTCTTTCATTTCCCTCAAAGATCTGGATAACCGTGTCCCATGTCTCCTTTGCGGATTTGCAATCTCTGATCTTGCAATATGTGTTTCTGTCCACACTGTTGGAGATCCGGTTTCTAGCATGGTTATCCAGGTTGTTTCTCCTTCTATCTTCAGCTGTCCATTCTTTTCTATCCTTATTAATGATTATCGGTCCTTCGGCCAAAATGGACTCCATCTCATCATCCAAAGTGATTAGGTGTAGGTGCATGCGGGCCTTCCAGTTGGCAAAGTCATCACCTTCTAGCATTGGAGGCCTATCCTGAAACATGCTTGCTTGAGTATTGAAACTAACTGCTCTGATACCAATTGTTAGGATCTAGGTAGCCTCTGGAGGACCGGGGTTGGACCAGTTAGCGGTTCTCACTCGAAGGGTGGTGGTTAATCCGGTTAGAGATTAACATCGGGGTTTCAATACTACACAGCCTGTCACAAACCCTTGAACTAGGTTCAAGTGCGGAAGAGGTTTGCTTTCAGGTTGAAGCAGCACACTTGTATAATAGACAGAACCGGTTTCGGATAATGAAGGTTAAAGAGAATGGTGGGTCGATTTCGGTAACCTGGTGATTCGGCTTAGATAAAGTTAAGTAGGTTATAGTGGTATGGATCGGTTAGATAATGGAACCGGCAGAAAGTAAATGACAAAATAGATTTTATGGATGTTCGGAGATAGAACTCCTACGTCACCTCTTCCTCTCGAAACCGCGAGAAGGATATTCACTAAGGAATACAAGTACAATCCGATCGAGACTTATTTCCTGCTCGATAACACTCTTACAATTTACACCGAAATTGTAAAACACACACTTCAACTTTAGCACTTAGGCTTTCTAGAACAACACAGTCTTATCACTTGTAGAATAAATGCTCTTAGAATTTCTCACTTGTCTCACTGTATGTCTGTGTTACTATATATCACACTTACTCTTCTTCAACTGCCCCTTTTATAGGTGAAATATGCCAACGGTCATATTTCACTACCTTGAATTTGATTGGCTGAGCAGGGATGCAGAGGTTCAGTGATTCAGAGCCTGCGGTCGTTTCCTCAGACCTGGCAGTCTATTCTTCCGGTGTGTAAGACAAACCTGCTAGGTTTGTCTTTTACTCAATGTAGACACTGTCTGTTAGACAGTTGTCTGTACTTGGAAGATCTCCTTTCTGACTTATCCCGAAGTGGAAAGATCCTGTTGTCTTCTGCAGCCTGCAGACTTATATGAATATGGAAGTGTTCAGTCTGTTCCTTTGGTATCATTCTCAACAGATACCCGAATTGTCTTCTTGTACTGGTCGGTCATTCGACTTAACCGGATGGCTTCCGGTATGGGTGATATAACCGGACTTCTTCCGGTTATTCCTCTGCCTTGTGGCTGGTCGGCTGTCTGATGTTTCCGGTTTTTAGGCTTTGGCCGATCCTTTCTTTGTGCGGTTATATTCCAAGTGTTCCTGGTCGGTTTAATGACTTGACCGGCTAGTTTTCTTTAGCCGGTTCTTTTGTTTGTCCGGTCCGGTTCCTTGTTCCTGCATGGAAGATTTATTTAAGTTAGGTTTATGTAAACCGGTCTAATTTTATCTAATATATATATATATATATATATATATCATAATCTCACTAAGGTGCATATTTTGCCCAACCATGTGGTTCACCTCTTACTCTCCCTTTAAACAAATTTTCCCAACTCATTTGTCATTATCGACCACCTCATACACATATTAAATGACATTTTTTCACAACTAACTCGTCATTAACGACCACTTACCCATCTCTTACCCACACTTTATACATTTTCTCCCAACCAAGTCGCCATTATCGACTACCTCCTTCCCAATCCTCTCACATATATAACCTTTATTTATTTGTACCCACACTTAGACATTTTCTTCCAAATAACTCGTAATTATCGACCACCTCCCTCTCACATATGTACCCTTATTCCTTTATATAAATGTTATTTGCATCGTAAACCTTGATCTTTAATTGTAGTTTATGAATGAGTAAACACACAAATTAATGTTATGCTATTATATTTAAAAGTAATACTCATGCTTAAATTGTTAGAGCATTGTATTATAATCTAATAGTCATTGGTTCAAGACCCTTATAGTTAATTTTAATGGTAGTTTTTTTTTTATAGTTAGATGATCTGCTCCAAGTTCAATGGATGTGTGTTGTGATTTGAGGACCTAATAATTTATAGTTAAGTATTATATCATATCACTTATCATATTTAAAGAATAAATAAATATTAAATTAATCAAGGTCTTGTATGCAAGAAACTAAATGCCTACGTCCCATTGGACGGCTCATTGCTAAGGGGGCAGGGGTGGGGGGAGGGGAAGATCCCATGCATTATAGTTTTCCTCTCGCAACATCACTCATTTAGTAACAAATTGTCGTTCCACATCGACAATCTTTGCACATAATTTATAGAAATACTGACTCCAATCGTGTACTTCTGAAAGCAATGTTAATGTTATGTACTCTTTGTAGGCCTAGGCATTTATTAGGATAAATCATATACATGCGTTATGTGTTATACCTTTTAAAATATGTCTATTAACTTGAAAACGTGTTACAAGCATTTTTCAAAAGTTAAGTTTATGTTTTCAGTTAATCAATTTAATCTCCAATAGAGTCGCAAAAGAGTTGTAACTCCTGAAAACCCTTGTATTTGAAAGAGCTTGAGATTCGAGAGATTTCAACCTCAATTTACATGTTACGAAATTTTTGTAAATAAAACATTATTTTAAAAGATTTATGAAATTAGTCTTTACCGTTTAAAATTAATTATAAAAATAATTAATGTTTGATCAAATTTCAAATAATCTTTTAAATTTGAAATTATTAAATAACAATTTGATTAAATAAATATTCATTTAAATTAATTTAAAAGATTATTTATTTGATAAAGAGTCGCCATTTGATTTTTAGTTTAAAATCAATAAAATGTATAGGTATACAAATGTATTTTTAACTAAAGTGTTGTTTGGTTCGTAGTTTAGTGATACTCGGGAAAGGGCTTTCGCACTTAACCCTTCATACCTATTTTAAAAATGGTCTCTACTTTATAAAATATTATTTTTTGGAAAATTTGTTGTATAACGTTTTATTTTAACCAATTAATATTCTTGTCCTAAACATGCATATGTTTTTGCATATTTAAATGTTAGTACTTGTTGTTGATGATAATGACTAAGAAGGAATATACCTGAAGAACATCGGTTTTTAAAGACATTAAGGTTTAAAAATAAATCTCAAACGAACCCTTATAAAAATATTTTTTATGAAGATATTTTAAAAATATTTTGAAATCATTTTCTATTTTTGGGTTTTTATAATATAGTTTATGATCTCAGAACTACAAAAATAATTTTGAAATATTAAAAAACGCAACCAAACGGATCCTAGGATCTGCCCTCGGCCCTATGTGTTATTTTTATCGGTCGGGGGCTTAGGCCCTCGGTCTTGGGTTGGAATCTTTCGGTCAAGGTGCGGAGATCCTTGGCTGGGGTCCTGAAGTCCCTCAGTCGGGTGTGGAAATCACCAGCCCTGGGTTAGCTTAGGGCTAACTTTGTTAGTTCCATGTTTAAGAAATCTCGGTCGGCTGCAAGATTTCTTGGTCTTGGGTTAGCCCTAGGCTATGTTTTGTCGATCTTGAGTGTGAAGAACATTCGGTCCTAGGTTAGCCTTGGGTTAGGTTTTGTCAGTCTTGAGTGTTGTGAACACTTGGTCATGACTAAACCCGGGCTAAGTTTTTCTCGGTCCTACGAACTGATGTCCCTCGGTCCTTGCTAGACCTGGGCTAGTTCTTCCGGTCCTCAAGAACACCTAAACTACAGGTTTTGTATATTTTCTTAAGGCCCAAATCCATTGATCCAAGATCATGGGAAGCTCACAAACCTCCCATGATCATTATGAACTTCATCCCAATGTGTCATTCAACATGGATGATGTTCCATTTAACCAAAATAGTTTTAATATAAAAATCGAGTTTTTGATTTTTAAGTTTTATTGAAGCGTAATGAGTTTGTCAATAGTTTCCTTATATTTCATATGATTGATTAGAACCAAAACATAAACATTGTATGTACATTTTGATCAATTCAAGAACTGAAATTTTTGTTTTTTTTTTATAAAAATTTAGTTTTTTTATCAAACATGATCAAAATAGGTTCCCAACATCATTATAAACATGTTGAGAAACTTTTGGGTTGTTGTTATTGAGGAATAACTCAATAACAGAAAACCTAATTTTGACTTTTTCAAATTCAAATTTGGGAATTTCTGATTGATTGTGTTTGGCTCCAATTGAAAGCTCATATATATATATATATATAAAATGATGCTTAATTTTTAAAGTGTCCGGATTGCCGGGTCGAGAGCTGTGGTTAATTTGAATATATATGTGAGAGTAAATGGATACTTGGGTTGGATTGTGGGTTGACCCGCCATAAACTTAAAATAGTTAAAAATAGAATTAAAATGTTATTTGTATGTTTCGAACTTGCAAACTAACAAAACAAGTACAATACTTTATATTTTAAATTCAACACCAAATTTCATGAACGCGGGACATTTTAACAATAAAAGTTCAAATTTTTAACTAACTAATCTATATATATATAATAATAATGCTTAATTTTTAAAGTGTCCGGATTGCCGGGTCGAAAGTTGTGGTTAATTTAGATATATATGTGAGAGTAAATGGATACTTGAGTCGGATTGTGGGTTGACCCGCCCATAAACTTAAAATGGTTTAAAATAAAATTAAAAATGTTATTTGTATGTTTCGAACTTGCAACCTAATAAAACAAGTACAATCTTTTAATCAACTAGGCTAACAACAAATTATATTTAATATTCAACACCAAATTTGATGAACGCGAGACAGTTTAATAATAAAAGTTCAGATTTTTAACTAACTAACTAATATATATATATATATATATAATGCTTAATTTTTAAATTCTCCGGATTGCCGGGTCGAGAGCTATGGTTAATTTGGATATATATGTGAGAGTAAATGGATATTTGGGTCGGATTGTGGGTTGACCCGCCCATAAATTTAAAATGGTTAAAAATAAAATTAAAAATGTTATTTGTATGTTTCAAACTTGAAACATAACAAAACAAGTACAACCCTTTAACCAACTAAGCTAACAACACTTTATATTTTAGATTCAACACCAAATTTCATGAACGCAAAATTATTTTAAAATTTATGAATTAGGTATGTAAAATTTTAATGCTTATAATGCGTATACTTTTGTATAAATAATTCATTAATGTGTGATATTAAATTTATCCAAATTTAACTCTTAACTAATATCTACTCAAATATACCCTTACAATTTAAAAGTTTATAACCACGTTGAACATTTAAAAATGTAGAGAATAATAAAGTTGTTAGATAGGCTACTCATTTGGTGGTTTTGAACCATGTTTTTATTTGAATACAAATCAATTGATCATCTATCATTTGAATTTAAACGTATAAATCAGTTTATTATCTATTAATATGAAAATATTGTACTAATAATATATATGGCATAGGTTTATCAACATCTTTTCCTCAAGAATTTAAGATTAAAGTTAATAAATAAAAGACAAATTACTCATTTGGTTAGATCATCGTACTAATAATGTAAAGATCGTAAATTTATCTTAAAATAAAAACATAAGTCCAAACTTAAAAAGTAAGTAATACATTGGAATGGTTCGTCATTGTCGACCTTATTAAGGGGCATTTAGTCCGATCACTTGATCCCCTCTTACCCTCCCTTTGGATGTTTTTTCCAACTCATTCATCCCTTAGATAGGGACATTTTTCTACAATTTGTTGGAATTATTTCCAATATTTGGGTACATATATAATTTAATAATTGTATATTAGTTGTTATCATAATAAAGATTAAAGCCCAAATAAAGTGATCTATTAAAGTATAAAGGTTATGGGCTTATTTGGACATCTATAATAAATATGGGGACATATTTGTGTAGAAGCAGAAATACCATTCATTATTTCGTTGATGGGCCGAATAATAAATGGGTATATTAGGGATAGGTCCCCAACCCATATAGATAGCCAGCCTATTTGTTTCTCTCATCGAACAATAAGGATTTAGTTCATCTCTCAAGAACTCTCAAGAAGGCTATCGATATAGGGTTGGAAGACTTAAACCCCACCCACATTAAACATTCCGATCCAGGTCCAGATCCAGAACGAGAAGATCCACATTCAGATTCAGGTCCAGATCCAAGAACAAGAAGAAGAGAATAACGAAGAACGGCTTAATGAACCGTTCTTCATTAAAGATCCAGGTACGTTTTCGCAATTATAGTTTATCTCGATTTATTGACATAGAGAATTAAGAATATAGATTTAAGGATTAAAGATCTAGACTAAAGATTCTAACAAGTGGTATCAGAGCCCTCTCTATGTCGATCTATTGAGATTTAAGTTTATTAGAATTTTTAAGAATATGATTAGACATTTTTTTTGTTCTTGATCTAATTTGGCTAGTTATGTTCTTCATCTAATTTGGCTAGAACGGATAATGATAGAATGAATTAATGAATAGTAACAACAATATTTGATGTATATATTAATCTAAAATTTTGGATTAGATTAAAATAAAGAAAAGAAATCAAGTATCTAAATAATTTTAGATATTCAGATTAATATATTTTGTTTAAAGAATTATGATTAAAGAATGGTTCATATTCTCTAATTAGATATAATATATGAATATTTAATTAATTAGAAAGATATAATAAAGAAGTTAAAATAAAGAACTGATCATATGTTATAAGGAAAGATATCAAATATTGAAAAGGGTTTGATAAAGAATATTTGTTAAAGCATGAGGAAGATAAACAGTTTAGAAACGATCTTTATTAAATTATATGTTATAGTAAAGAATTAAAGACTCTAGACATCTAAACGATTTTTCAGAAATCATACAGAATAAACGGTTTTAGAATCATAAAGAATAAAGATGATGGAAAAGTTTTATTTCAAGAATTGGATTTAATTATTAATTTGAAAATAATAATTCAAATTAATAACCTGAATTTAAGTCATAAAGAGAGAAATATATGGTAAAGAAAATGAATTTTTTTTTAAAGAATTGGTTAAATTAATATCTTTTTATTAATTAGATAATTAAAGAGATATTAATAAATATATTATATATATTTCGGTTATATATATATATATATTTTGAGTACGAATTAATTAAGGAAATTTGAATTTTAGAATAATAATTTATTATCATTCTAATTATATAATAATTATATAAGTATGTAAGGAATTAAGGAATTCAGTGGAATAATATTATACTTATTATAATTAATTTAAGGAATTAAAATAATAATAATTATATAATTAGGTAAAGAATTAAAGAATTCAGTTTTAGAATAATAATTAATTATTATACTTATTATAATTAATTTAAGGAATTAAAATAATGATAATATTATTTTAATTACTTATCATGTTTATAATCTTTTATAAATATTGATTAAAAAGGGCTAAAGTAATTTTAGTCTTGTGCTCTTATTTATTCTATCAAATCATGGTAAAGAAATGCTTCAATTCCATTATTCAGAAATCGATTAAGTTTGTAATATATTTAATGAATTAGTATAAAAATGGATGTATCATCCATTTAATTTATGACTTAATTAATGTATGGAATATATTCAAAAATTAAGAAAAAATCAATTTATATAAATATATTCAGAAATTAAGAAAAGACAAGAATAAAGAGATTATTATTTTATTAATAATAATAATTTACAATTAAAGAATAAATAAATATCAATAACTTATTTATCAAGAATTAAGTTATTTATTCATAATTAAGGAAATCAATTAACCTAATTGATAAATTTAGAATTTTGAGTAATCTGTGTAATTGATTATTTAATTATTTATTATATTTGGATGAATAATTAATCATGTTATATTACATATTCAAATATATATACATATTTCGGTCTTTATGTATATATTGTGTTGATTGATATTAAGAAATAATTGAGTGATTAGGAAAATCACAATTATTTGTTTTGTGTAACACATATGGAATTTATGCAATTTTGATACATAAAACAACATTCGGATTTTCGGTGTTAATAACACATTCAAAATTTGGTATAATTTTAGGCCCACTTAAATTTGTAATTATGCGGTTGTTAATCGGCCCAAAGGAAGGTTAATAATTGGTCGGATTGCAAATTTAAATAATGTACAAATTATTAATTTATAGAACATATTTGTTTTATAAGATTAAGACGGTTGTGTTTGTAACTATGCAATTATTAATCGGACAAAAGGAAGTTTAATAATTGGTCGAGTTACACACTTAAAGTATGTACATAAGTTATTAATTTATTAAATCAATTAATTAAAGCAACATCCTACCAAAGTAGGCTCTCTTGTGAAGGTTAATATGTTTTATAAATTAAGAAGGTAGTGTGTATGTATTTCATGCGGTTATTTAATCGGCCTAAAGGAAGATAAATAATTGGTCAGAATAACATTATGCACATGTGGTAATAAATATGTAACAATTATTCGGTGGGCCATGTGAATAATTGGAATATCCAAAGATAACCAATTATTTGACAGAACTTATTGTTAATATTTGATTACTACAAAAGAGTACCGTTTGCAAGTTAATATTTAATGTCCAAAGACTAAATATTAATGTTGCGTTTGGTATCTTATGATGAGACGTACCATTATTTTGAATTTGTGTGATTATTAAAATTTTGTGAGTATGGTTGTTCATTTGTTTTGTTATCTAATCAAGTTAACACTTCTGCTTATACGGATTATTTTTTTGTCAACATCTTAAGTTCATTTTATATGATATAATTTTTAAGACATATTTAGAATTTGTTGTATTTTTAAGAATTATATCTAAAATGGTTAAAATTGCTAAGGGTATTATTAGAATAAAGATTTCATAAATAATATATGTTTTATTTTGTTTCAAAAGTAATGCATTAAAGTCAGAGTTACAATAATGTATTCTCATGCATCTAATTTGGATTTTCTTATTTACACTTAAGTTAATTGATGTGAATTGTAGTTGTCTAAAGGGAGACATAGTCTCTATATGAACTCACATAAATTGTGTGTAAGAAAAATAAAAGATTGAAACAAAAATAACATAAATAGTGTTCACTTAGCAAATACCTTAATACATAATAAAGAAATGAAGTTGTAAGAATTACAGATATTGCACCTAAAAGAAAATTACTAAAAAAGTGGTGCATAAAAGAATACATATTATAGTTTGTTTTGTTTGTTCTAAGAGTAATTTAACTTCAGTACTCATACACATTTAATGGTAACTTCAGTATTACTAAAGTAAATGTGTTGATGTACGGTTGAGTTAATTGTCAAAAGTCAATTGATGGTGAAAAAAACATCTGCGTGGGCATTGACAATTCATATTAAAGATGAAGAAATAAAGAATTACTTTAGATACTTTTTTATTTGAAAACAAACATTTATGGAATATCTTCATGTAATTGATTCATTTGGAAGGAAGAGTTAAGAATTACAACTTATATATGGAATAAAGATTCAACTAAAACAACTAGTAAATTCTTTTGGGGTTGTCCAGTTAAGGTCAGGCCTTATAGGTCTAAAGAAAATAAACTAAACTAAAGAATTTCTAGATGTTAATTATTGGATATTTTGAAAGATCTAGAGATAAATTTAGTCTGATAAGTACTTCAAGATTAGCCTTGAAAATAAATATATATATACATAATACTCCTTAAACAAGAGTTTAATGTAAGCTCTAGATTATATGAATCAAGAAATTAAGAATATTTATGATGTTGGACAAATACTTGAAGGATCCTGGTTTGGATCATTAAGAAAGCAACCAAACAACTAATGTGATATTTTAAGAACAAAACATTGCATACTCATATAGTGAAATCGAATCGGATAGAAATCATTTGGTATATTGATTCGAATTTTGTTGGATACTAAAACAGTCGAAAATTCGTGCCACATCATTTTAGTTTAAAGAATTAATTTTTGGAAGAGTGTTAAGTAGACACTCGAATTATTTCAAGTTGATGACAGAATTTATTAGGTGTTTTGTGGTATCCAATTAAAGAATCTGACTGCAAAATTTTGTCACGAGGTTGCAAATTATGAATGATATAGAAAGATCACTAAAGTTATTACGTGACAATAATTTGCAGTTCTTTTACTTTAATAGTAATATGAGTTTGACTAAGTCGAACTATTTGGAAAATAAAGAATTCAGAATGTTTATTTATCTATTGAGCATATTTGGACAAACTCTAAAATTACGGATCCGTTCTCTAAATATTTGTTATCCGAGGTCTTTCATGAACATATTGTTCATATGGATATTACATATTTAGATGATATACAGTTTTAGTGGGAGTTTGTATTGTGATGCTTGTATAGATACAATTTGGAATTTATGTGCACATTAAAGAATTAGTTTCTAAAGAAATTAAAGATCTAGTTTTTAAAGAAAATCAAGATTTTAAAGTTATTCAGATTGATCTCTATAAGGAATAAAGGAGGACCAGTTGGTATTAGACATGTTAAAGATCACACTACATGTTAATCCACACTACACACCCATGTTTAATCTATGTCATTTGATTGTATTGACATATGTGACTATTGAGGGTTTAGTTACGAATTAATGTAACAAAAACCGCTTTAATCCTATGTTGTTATAATTGATGGACGAGATTGATATAGATGTATTTGTAATGATAACAATATTTTGAGCTCTTAAGGTTATAATATACAATTGAAGGAAATATTATATGACCCAAGTGGGAGATTGTTGGAATTATTTCCAATATTTGGGTACATATATAATTTAATAATTGTATATTAGTTGTTATCATAATAAAGATTAAAGCCCAAATAAAGTGATCTATTAAAGTATAAAGGTTATGGGCTTATTTGGACATCTATAATAAATATGGGGACATATTTGTGTAGAAGCAGAAATACCATTCATTATTTCGTTGATGGGCCGAATAATAAATGGGTATATTAGGGCTAGGTCCCCAACCCATATAGATAGCCAGCCTATTTGTTTCTCTCATCGAACAATAAGGATTTAGTTCATCTCTCAAGAACTCTCAAGAAGGCTATCGATATAGGGTTGGAAGACTTAAACCCCACCCACATCAAACATTCTGATCCAGGTCCAGATCCAGAACGAGAAGATCCACATTCAGATTCAGGTCCAGATCCAAGAACAAGAAGAAGAGAATAACGAAGAACGACTTAATGAACCGTTCTTCATTAAAGATCCAGGTACGTTTCCGCAATTACAGTTTATCTCGATTTATTGACATAGAGAATTAAGAATATAGATTTAAGGATTAAAGATCTAGACTAAAGATTCTAACACAATTAACTCGTCATTAACGACCACTTCGTCTAGCATACTATGAGGATTCCGTATTCGATATACCTCTTACCCACACTTTAGACATTTTCTCCCAACCAACTCGTCATTATCGAGCTATATATATATAAAGAGTAATGATATATACAACACTCTTGTACAACACCTTTATACAGCACATACCTGATTTGACAAGAAAGAGAAAATATATTTTGAAAAAATTACAAGAGAGAAAAAAATATTTTCTCTTTTTGCCAAATCAAGTAGGGGTTGAATAAAGGTTTTAATATATATATATATATATATATATATATATATATATATATATATATATATATATATATATATATATATATATATATATATATATATATATATATATATATATATATCATAATCTCACTAAGGTGCATATTTTGCCCAACCATGTGGTTCACCTCTTACTCTCCCTTTAAACAAATTTTCCCAGCTCATTTGTCATTATCGACCACCTCATACACATACTAAATGACATTTTTTCACAACTAACTCGTCATTAACGACCACTTACCCATCTCTTACCCACACTTTATACATTTTCTCCCAACCAAGTCGCCATTATCGACTACCTCCTTCCCAATCCTCTCACATATATAACCTTTATTTATTCGTACCCACACTTAGACATTTTCTTCCAAATAACTCGTAATTATCGACCACCTCCCTCTCACATATGTACCCTTATTCCTTTATATAAATGTTATTTGCATCGTGTGAGATTCGAACCTTGATCTTTAATTGTAGTTTATGAATGCGTAAACACACAAATTAATGTTATGCTATTATATTTAAAAGTAATACTCATGCTTAAATTGTTAGAGCATTGTATTATAATCTAATAGTCATTGGTTCAAGACCCTTATAGTTAATTTTAATGGTAGTTTTTTTTATAGTTAGATGATCTGCTCCAAGTTCAATGGATGTGTGTTGTGATTTGAGGACCTAATAATTTAGAGTTAAGTATTATATCATATCACTTATCATATTTAAAGAATAAATAAATATTAAATTAATCAAGGTCTTGTATGCAAGAAACTAAATGCATGCGCGGTGATATGGACAAAGTTCTATCACAACAATTTTGGATTGTTGGAGTTTTATTGGAATATATGTTATTTTTTAGGTATTTTTTTAATATAGACAAAAACTTGTTTAGAACATCATTTAGATTTGTAACTATTACGTGGAGGTGGATTGTGAATAAAATGTTTCCCTTAGAGATTTTATGTATTTACTTTAAGGATAAATATATATATAAAATATTATTTATTTATAAATATTTTAAATAAAATTAAGTTTAATCTTAAACTTAATATTAATATATATTTTATCTATTCGGTACTCATTTAACCCCTCAACGAACCATTATCTTGTGACTCCCATTTTTTCATATGCATTTTTTTATCTCTTCTACAAACCACCCACCAATCTTAATTGACCTCAATTGATGACATGCATTTTATATCTCGTCAAACTCAACCATTAACCCTCCAATTGATCATCATCTTGTGACTCACACTTTTTCATATGCCTTTTTATCTTTCGACAAACCACTCATTGACCTTAATCTTGTGACTCACACTTTTTCATATGCATCTATCCCTCGACAAACTACTCACCAATCTTAGTCAACCTCTCTTTTACTCCCACTTCAACAAATCAACAATCAATCCCAATTGATTACAGACCTCTTATCCAACGTCAAACCAACCACTAACCACCACCCGACATTCATCTCGTGACCTCACTCTTTCAAATTCTCGTCAAACCAACCATTAATTTCAACATCACACTCGATAAATCACCCACCACCTCCATCTCGTGATCTCACACTTTTAAATGCTCGTCAAACCAACCTTTAAATCTAATCTCACAGTCGACAAACCACCCACCACCCGAACTCCATCTAGTGACCTTACACTTTCAAATACTCGTATATCAATCACTAATTCCGACCTCACACTCGAAAAATCACCCACTATCTGACCTCCATCTCGTGACTTCAGACTTTCAAATGTTCGCCAAACCAATCACTAATTCATACATCACATTTTCAGATGCATATCATTTGTTTAAAAGTTGTGTCACCATATATTATAGTCAGTAATACATTCTTGAAAATATAAATTTGCATGTTTTGGGATTCGAACTTTGATCTTCAGCATGAAATGTGAACACTTAAATTGTTATATCACTTATGATTGTTAAAATAATTTTATTATTTCGTGTATATATATATATATTGTATTTAATATTTATTACTAATTAGTTAATTTTTATATTAACATAAAAAAAATTTATACTGAAAATATTATATATATATATATATAAATATAAAATGTATGATAAAAGATAAAATGTATTTATATAAATTTAATGATGAAAAATAATATAATATATATAAGGTAACAAATAAATATAAAATTATGAAGGTATGTGTATTTATAGCCAAAAAAATAATTATATATATATATATAAAAATAAAATAAATATAAAAAATACGAAGGTATGCGCATTTATAACAAAAATATATAATATCTTAAAGATTTTTTTCTTTATATATTTTCCCTCCAATTGTATGTGTGAATATCATTTTATTTGGACAATTTTTAAGAAAAAGTGAACCTAAAAATATCTTAGGTCTTAATTAGAAAAAAATAAAGTACAATTTTAGTCTATTTAAAAAAAAAAAAAAAATTATTTGAACGATCCTTAAATTAATTTTTAAAACAAATCGCCATTCAAATTTTAAAAACATCATCAATGTCTCTTTTGTCAACTTTTTCGTTAAAAATGACGGCTTAAATTTAAATATTTATATAATTATTAAATCTCATATATATATATATATATATATTATTTTTATCCATACATATCTATATCTGTATATATAAAAAATATAAAAATAATTTATATATATATAATTTATATATATTATGTTTAATCATTAATATCTATATTTATATATAGAATTTTTCATACTATATTCAATTTTGACTTGTTTGACTTAATTTATTAGGGTATGTTTTATTAAATATTCAAATAATTTATTACAAATATTTAGAAAATATTTTAACATTAAACAACATTTTTTCTAACTTGATTTTATATTACATAGAAATGAAAGTTTAGTTATTTTAATTATTATCTCAAAAAAAAATCAAATTATTTCAAATTAATCCCACTAAAACAAGCCCTAAGTTTTTTATTAAAAAAACATAAAATTTGAAACAAGACCTATATTGGCGCCACCCTAGTTTTTTTAAGGTAAAGCTCGTAAATTGAAATTAATGGCGCCAAAAATGTGAAGTCTTGCCGCTCAATTTGCTACCGCCCTTTTATATTCCCTCCGCATCTCTTTGTTTTAAACCCATTACTTCTTCTTCTTCTTCGTACTGAAAACCCTTCTCTTTTCCTCCATATAGTTTTGTGATTGTAGTGTGAGAAGCAGAGATAAGAAAATGGCTGTGACCTCAGATGCGATTTCGATTATATTGGCGAACCCAACTCCGGATTCGTCCAAGATCCCAGATATTGTTGTCCAAGTTGTCGATCTGAAACCTACGGGAAGTAAATACATGTAAGTTTTATCATTAGTCATCATTTGATAAACTATAATGTTTGCTTGCATCTTTACTAATCTTTTAGTCTTTTCTGAGATGGGTTTTGAGGATGGAGGTTGTATATATTCGTTTTTGCAACTATAGGTCAGAATAGGTTTCAAATGACTAGAACCCTATCAGAATGCTGCTCTATTCGTTAAGAACCTTAGTCATTACTTTCATGACTTGATACTTTTGTATAACTGTAGAATCTGAGCTTGATACTGTCATCTATCTATCCCCTGCATCTGAAAATCTGATGGTTTATGGATTTTTTCTGAAACATTTGCTGATGCAGGTTTATGGCATCTGACGGGAAGACTAAGCTTCGAGCAATTCTTCAGTCATCACTGTCTTCTGAAGTCATTTCAGGGAAGATTCAAAATCTGGGTCTTATTCGCATCCTTGATTACACTGTCAATGATATCCCAACTAAAAATGAGAAGTAAGCAGCACGGTCTTACCCTAATTGTTGTTTTACTTTCTTCTAATATCAAGAGTTAACATAATTATTGAATGATTGAAATTATTCTAGGTACTTGATTGTCAGTAAATGTGAGGTTGTATCTCCTGCTCTCGAAGAGGAAATCAAAACTGAGGCCAAACCTGAAGAATCAGAAACGGTGATGAAGAGTGAGGCAGTAAATATAGGAAATGGAATTTTTTTGAAGCCAAAGCAAGAAATGCTTGCTAAATCAGCTGCCCAAATAGTTCATGAACTAAATGGGAAGTGAGTATCTCCAAAATTTTATCATTTTATTTTTATTTCAGTTTTACAATCACTTTGGTAGAGTAATTTATGTTACTGTTTTTCATTTCAGCTCGGCACCATCAGCAAGATTGGCAATTACAAGAAGAGTTCATCCTCTTGCATCCTTGAATCCTTATCAAGGTAACTGGATCATAAAGGTTCGTGTTACTTCTAAAGGAAATATGAGAACATACAAAAATCAAAGAGGGGAAGGCTGTGTTTTCAATGTCGAATTGACTGATGAAGATGTAAGAACAACTTTGCTTTGTTTTAACAATGTCTTTTTAATTATTGAGATATTAAACAATTAGCTCACAATCCTTTTCTTTTTAAACAGGGGACTCAAATCCAGGCTACCATGTTTAATGAATCTGCAAAGAAGTTTTATGATAAGTTTGAAATGGGGAAAGTTTACTATGTCTCAAATGGAAATCTTAAACTTGCAAACAAGAATTTCAAGACTGTTAAAAATGATTACGAGATGACATTGAATGAAAGCTCTTTGGTTGAGGAAGCTATTAATGAGGCAGCTTTTATTCCTGAAACACAATTTACTTTTGTTCAAATTGATCAGTTGGGCCCATATGTCAATTCAAAGGAGCTAGTTGGTATGATCCCCTCCATCTCTTTTGATATATAAACAAAATTAATTTTTTAAATATGGTTATCTTTAATAATCATTCCATGAACTGCAGATGTTGTTGGTGTGGTTCAAACTGTATCTCCCACAATGAGCATTAGGAGAAAAAGTGATAACGAGATAATCCCAAAGCGTGATATTACTATTGCAGATGAAACGTGAGTTTAATACATCAATTTTGTCTATTTACCCATCCGTTCTTCCATTTTTAACAAACTTCTTGAACTCATTTCAGGAAGAAGACTGTTGTGATATCTCTCTGGAATGATCTTGCCACTAATGCAGGACAAGAATTGCTGGACATGGCTGATAAGTCACCTGTTATTGCAATTAAATCTCTCAAAGTTGGAGATTTTAATGGTACCCCTAATATTTTTTCCTAGAATTTATGTTGCAGGTTTCTGTTGATGAGGTTATTATCTTACTGTTGTCTCTCATGTTATTTAAGGTGTTTCGTTGTCAACATTGGGCAGAAGTGTTCTTGTTATTAATCCAGAAATACCTGAAGCTGGAAAGTTGAGATCTTGGTTAGTACATAAACTTTGTAGCCATGTTATTAAAACATATGTATGCTGTTCATTCTAATTGTTAAGGTTGTAAAGTAACAATTATGTTTTCTTCCTCAAAACAGGTATGATTCTGAAGGGAAGGAAGCTTCAATGGCATCTATTGGCTCTGCTGTAGGTTCCACCAAGACTGGAAAGCATTCCATGTACACTGATAGAGTCTTCTTATCCCACATTACTAGTAATCCGTCTCTTGGAGAAGACAAGGTAAACCTTCTAGAACCTTCTTAGTATTGTGCCTTGCTTGATGTGGGTTATTGAGATTATATCTAAATAATATACTTTTCAATCAACCGTCATTTTTTGAGAAAATAATACAATTAGTTTTTAAAATATTAAATAGTAAACATGTATTATATTAGAAATTGGGTTATTGGAAATAATCTCAAATAGCAAGAAAATTCCAAATAACAGAAGATCAAACAGGCTTGATGTTTTCTTTTGAAGTAAAACTGTAGTATATGACATAATCTTAGTCTGATATGAGTTTATCTGTTGCTTTGTGGGCAGCCTGTGTTTTTCAGTGTAAGAGGATATATAAGCCTTATCAAGCCAGACCAAGCCATGTGGTATCGGGCTTGTAAGACATGCAGCAAAAAGGTAACTGAAGCTATTGGATCTGGTTATTGGTGTGAAGGATGCCAGAAGAATGATGATGAATGCAATTTGAGGTATATATTTTGATGAAATATTACACACTTTATTGTTTGACATGAAATGGATTTTGCTTGATTCTTTTGAATCTCTTTAGGTACATAATGGTGGCAAAAGTTTCAGATGCAAGTGGAGAAGCTTGGTTGTCTACCTTTAATGAACAAGCTGAGAAAATAATTGGGCATTCTGCTGATGATCTTGACAAGATGAAATCCCAGGTAAAAGAAAAGCAAATATTTCAAGAACTTACTTTTAAGCTATTGAATGCAAACAAATTTAAATATTTTTTTTCAAATATCATTAGGAAATGGGAGAAGGGAATCAATTTCAAATGAAACTGAAAGAGGCCACATGGGTTCCTCATGTGTTCCGAGTGAGCGTAGTTAATCAAGAGTACATGAGCGAGAAAAGGCAGAGGATAACAGTTCGGGCAGTTGCTCCTGTTGATTTTGCTGTTGAAAGCAAGTTAATGTTGGAAGAGATATTATCAAAGAAAGCTTCTGCATAATAATAGAATAGAAGCACAATATATTTCTTGTTCAAGTTGGCTTTGTCTTGTATTAGAACTAAAGCATTCTGGTTTATCATAACATGGAGTACTTTTGTTGTGTACAGGCTTTGTTTTGATTGAATTTGAACCAAATTCTATTTTTGTTAATCGAGGAGATGGTATCATTATTTGAAAAATCATTTATATATTTAATCATGCCTTTACTTATAGCATTAGTTGGTTTCTAGGATTCAGAATTATAATAGTTTCATATGTTTAATGATAACTTAAAATACTCAATAAACTAACAAATTGAAAGATTGGAGTATTAAATTGTTGCGCGGAAGAAAGTGATGATGAAAAAACAGATGAAGAGAGTAATGAACTCGAAATTGAGAAGGTCTTTCAGCTTTCCATGACTTTTTTAGACTACAAATATGTGTTTTCTTACAAAGAACAAGAAACTATAGCTAGTAGTACCTGATAGAAGTGTGTCGGACTACAAGTGAGAATATCTCATTGTAGTCTACGCCTTTCTTTTGACTGAATCCCTTTGCAACTTATCGTGATTTATATCTGTCCTTTCAGCACTAGAGGTTATATCTTTCCTTTTGAAAATCCATTTGCACCCAATGACTCTTCTCCTCTTAGATAAAAGTAACCAACTCCCATATATTATTCTAGTGAATTGATTCCATTTCCTTACGCATGACAACAATCCATTGCGTAAAATCACCACCATTAACAACTTCACTGTAAAAAGATGGCTCATTATGTATGACATCTTCAGCTACCTGAAATGAATAACTACCATTTTTTCAGTATCATTCATAGAGGGACTGATTGTCCTACTTTCAGGACCAGTTGAGATCTTTCTTCCCTCGTTTGAATGAACTAACCTGTCAGAAGTTTTTAATTTGCCTTTTAAGTCATGTTGCAATGTCAGATTGACTTTCAAGTACTCCAAATTGATAAACTTCCTCAAATGGTTTATCAGTATTGTGTGTCATGTCAGTTGTCCATTGAGCTGAAGCCACCTCAAGCTCCACATGTTCTCGGTACTATCATTTTCTATAGAAAGTGATGACTTGATAGAGGAGTTAAGTATAAACATTTCATTAAATGTGACATCCCTACTGAGGATTACTCTACCATCAGAAGATTACCAGATTCTATATCCCTTGACTCCACTCCATAGCCCATGAAAATACCATGTTTTCCCCTTGGTTCCAACTTCCCTTCATTAACATGATAGTAAGATGTGCACCCAAAACCTTCAAGTGAGAATAATTAACGACGTTACCAAACCATACCTCATAAGGGATTCTGCAAATCAATCCCAATATGCGGTGCACAATTTATCAAATAGCAAGCCGTTAAAACAGCCTTGCTCCAGTACTTTCTAGCCAATTCAGCATTAGAAAGCATGCTTCTAACTTTCTTTAATAGTGTTTGATTCACCCTTTCTGCTACACCATTCTGTTGTGGTGTACCTCGAACAATATGATGTCTTTCAATCCCCATATCCCTACAGAACTCATTAAACTCAGATGGACATAATTCAAGTCCATTATCTGTTCGCAACCTCTTAACTTTCTTTCCAGTTTGATTCTCCATCAGTGTTTTCCAATGTTTGAAGGTCTTAAATACCTCACTCTTATGTCTCAGATGATACAACCAGGTCATCCTTGAGTAATCATTTATGAATGTTACAAAATAGTTATAACCTCCTATACCTTCAACTTGAGAAAAACCCCAACAATCAAATTGAATATAATCCAGTGTGCCTTAGTTTCATTAACTCCCTTTCTGAACTTATTGCGATGTTTTTTTTTCCAAAAATGCAGTGTTCACACAACTCAATGTTGGTAACCTTGTAGTCAGATAAAAGATCCCGTTTGGAAAGAATTTGAATCCCCTCTCCCCCATATGTTCAAGTCGTATATGCCACAACTTGGTTACATCAGGGTGTCGATTCATAGATTTTGATGCGACCGTAGTGGAAACTGTCAGCGTCTTACCTTATAGTATTTACAAGATATTCTATTTGATAGCTTTTAGTATTACTTTTGAATGCCTTTATTGATGCACAATGTCCATTCTTCACTGCTAAACTTGAAAACTTTAGCATCTAAAATGCCTAAAGATATGAAGTTCTTCTTTAGTTGAGGAACATGCCGAACGTCAGTTAGGGTTCGTATCTTACCATCACCAGTCAGAATCTTGATAGTCCCAATACCCATCGTTCTACATATGACATCATTTCCCATGACAACGTTTCCACCATTATAATCTTTATAGGTATCGAACCATTCTTTGTTCGGACTCATATGATATTAACACCCTAATCTAACACCCACGTATTAATATGGTGTAGAGAAGCGTTAGCTACAAGGACAATGTCCACCTCCGAGTTGGTGTCTCTATTTTTATGTGCTATAGCAGTCGTAGAATATTTTCCCTTTTTCATAGGACAATTATTCTTTCAATGACCAAGTTCTTTACAGTAATTGCAGATGTCTTTAGCACTAGGGCCCTTAGCTTTGTATTTTTTATTCTTCTTCTTTCTAGACCCTTTGTAGTTGACTATGCTGGAAATCAACCTAGATGCTTGATTGTCTACAATTTCACTGCTCACCTTATGCCGCAGTTCTCTAGTATAAAGTGTTGCCCGAACTTCTTCTAGAGTTACAGAGTCTTTACCCACAACGAACGATTGAACAAAATTTTCAAACGAGTTGGGTAAAGATACCAACATAATTAATGCATCATTTTCATCTTCGATCTTAACTTCTATATTTCTCAATTCAAGTAATATAGTGTTTAACTTATCAATATATTCATGAAGAGACTTACCTTCAAGCATACGAAGACTAAACAAACGTTGCTTCAATAACAGCTTGTTAGTTAGTGACTTTGTCATGTACAAAGCCTCTAACTTCGACCACAGACCGATTGCGGTATCTTCATCTAATACCTTAGTAATCATTTCATCAGCCAGACAGAGTAAAATCATTGAGTGTGCCTTCTCTTCCAAGACCTCAAGCTCAATAGTGATTTTACTAGAGGTAGACTCCTTCGCAGGACCTGCAACTATCTTCGCCTTTTCCTTCGACAATAGTGCCTAGAGGCCTTGTTTAAGCAAGGCTCGCATTTTGATCTATCATAGATCAAAATTGTTTTGCCCTATGAATTTTTCGATTTTCAGATTCATTGAAGACATCTTCTCGCCAAAAAACAAATAATGATAAACTGATCGGATCTAACCCGCTCTTATACCAATTGTTTAGCGGAATGTAAGAAAGTGATGAACAATAAAGTAGGGAAAAGCAGATGAAGAGAGATTTCTTATTGTCAAAGATAAAAAAATTACAACAAAAGGAAAAAGACTACGACTATAAAATTCAGAAAACAAGTAAACCTAACTACTAACTAAATTAAGCATAGCTGTAGAATAAATGTGATGTAACGAAATTAATATAAACCACGAACAATCAATCATTTATATTAATTCCTATACTAAAGGCAAATCGTTACATTGTCTATGACCAAAAGGACAAGTAAGAATATAAAAGAAATTTCATTAGGAATATATTTAATGGTTTATAATCATATTGAGATATAAACAATATTATTTGTTGTTGTAAAATACTTCAATGTACAAGTGAAAAAAAGTTTGACATTTAATGAAAAATGTTTTAGATCAAAAAAACCCTAATTTAAGTTGGGTCATTAATCTCTTGAAAAATAAATTCAGATAAAAAAATATGAAAAATCTATTTAAACATATAATAAAATATATAAATCAATTTCTCTTAGTTTGTCGTTTTCTGAGTCACAAAACCTAAAATTATTTAATTTTGTAAAGATATCCAACAAAATTTGTTTTTACCATGTTTTCATATATATAAAACCGTAACTTTCCATCATAAATTCCCTGTATAGATTTGTCAATATCTACCAGAGATGCTAAACGATACTTTAGGATTAATTTTCTTTGTCGTTTCATTAGTAGGTTCATGGATCAAAAAGTTCAATTTTTCAACTTTTTAACACAAAACCTTTGTCTAGAATTGCCAATGTCTACTCAAGATTATAAAAAATATTTCATAATCATTTTTTTGTGGTGTTTATTAGTAAGTTGATAACCAAAAATCTCAATTTTGTTTAGAGCTAATCACAAATATTTTAGGAATGTTTTCAAATAAGAGTATATATATAGACAATGGCTCAAACAATACATTTTTATTTTTAAAGGAAAAATTATACAATTCCATCAATTTCATTCATGTAATTGATTGGATCAAAGTCATAAGATTATTTTTAACAATATCAGGTGAAAATATATCAAATAATTATTTTTATATGAACTGAAACAACTTTCCATTAGTCTTTGATTCCGTAGAATTTAGAAAGATATGGGAGAATGAAATCAAATCATATAGGTGTTATTCCTTCTGTATATTTAATCATGTGAATTTATATTCAAATTAAAGTGTTTTTCTTCATAATTATAATGTTACTTCTTATTTTGTTCTCTCACATTCATTAATATTATTTAAAAAATAAACCTCATTCAATTAATCAAATCTCAAACCATAGCTAGGGTTTGTCTAACTTTGATTATTGACCCTCCCACTTTTGGATTTTAATGAAATAGTTTTAACCGTTTTTTAAAAAAAAAAATCTCAAAACATAAATTTAATAAAATTCTTAAGTAAATTATATATAAATATAATTAAATATAGAAGCTCTATACCCAAAAACTAAGCATTGGTACCACCTGAACGATGGATCCAAACTTCCTAGAAATTAATGTGGATGCTAGATTTTTGGATAGATTGAAAGAAGAAAAAACAAAATGAGATCATGACACAATCAATAAGATGAATAATTAAAAAGGGCATTCTTCTTTTCATCAATAATATAAACTCTAAATTTAACAGGAATATCAACAAATCAAATGATACATAATATTCCATATAATAGCATATCAAGAAAATAAACAAACCAACACATGTAAATGATTAATTTCGACAAAATAGGAATAAAAAAGGTTCCATGTTTACATTACAACTATGAAAAAGAAAAATTGAAGTCAAATCTCCAATAGATATCCTTAAAGAAAATAGGTAGATACAAAAGCTTTTGTGACCAAAGTTTATGGTTTTTCATGTAATAATATATATTATAGCTTTAGTATCCACTGTTTTTATTGTTTAGAGTGTTGGTGACAGCACATTTATGTATCTCATGGGGTTCTTGAGCTCTGTCCCACCGGCATGGCGGACAAACTCCAATGGTGACATCATCCTTCCATGGCAAACACATATTATTTGGATATTCTGCTGGTTGTAGATGGATAAGAACCCTTCTATTTTTCTTCCATTGGGTTTGTCACCTATGGTTGTCACAGTAGGCATAAAACTCATCATCTTAATAGCCGTAACATCAGTAGTATTGACATTGTTCGCAACCTCGATTTTCCTTGATGAGTTCTCCATGATAGTTTGTGTCTCAACCTCTATTCTGTTCTTAATCAATAGTAATGAATCTGAGAAACATATAAAAATAAAGATATTAACTCATAATTTAACAATAAAATCAAAAAAATTGTATATATTAATTATTATCAAGTTAGAAGAAGAAACTTCAATATGAATAGATAAATGTATTATGTTATAAGAGATATTTTGTTGTTGTAAAATATCAAAATTTTCAATGGTTTATCTCTATGAATGATACTTAGAAAGATACACGAAAAAAGATTTGACAATCATTTCCTATTAGCCTTGTCGTTTTCTATATTATTAAACCTAAAAATTTTAATTTTGTCGATATCCGACTACATTTATTTTGTGATTAGCTTTTCATGTAAGAAGTTATTTGTTTGTCCATGTTTTTTCCAAAGACTAAACAACGTTTTAGAATCAATTTGTTTCCTTGTAGTTTTATGAGAAATAAATCCCAAAATTTTTATTTTATTGATATCCATTACTTTTGTATGATTTAAAAATAATATATATATATATATATATATAAAAGTATTGCTTAAATCACACTTATTTTAAAAAAATGTCAATTCAAATAAAAGTAATAAGTAGGTTGAATCAAAATCATGATATAGAACTCCAATTTAAGACAATATATATATTTGGGGAATATGTAAATAATTATCATTTTATTTCGAAAAATGTATATATATCCCACAATAAATGATATAAATACATATCAAACTAAAGAGTTATATTTTTTAATTTATTATACTTCTACTTCTTATTTTGCTCTCATATCCACCAATATCAATATTATGTTTAAAAGTAATTATAACATAAATCTAAAAGCAGAAATTAATAAATTGAAACTAAAATTTAAAATTAAATCTCAAGACCTAAATTTAATAAAATATAAGTAAATATAAAGAGAGAGGAATAGAGAGTACTGCCTTGGCTGCTGCTGGATTTGAGCTTGTCCACGGCACGGCAGACGGCGGTGGTCCTGGAAGAAGAGCCTTCCTCCCAATTATCCGGCCATGCCCATTTCCCGGCAAGCATCTTCTTGGCCTCCGGCGGAAATGGAGATAACCTTTTGAGAGAGGTGCACTTCATGCCTTCCATCTGATCAATTGCCCTGTCCGTCGACGGTTTCTCTTTTTCAATCTCTCCGTATAATCCGCCTAGAGAGAGGGTCAGATTAATGTTGGCCGATTCTGTGCCGGAAAGTTCTTCTGACGCCGGAAAATTGACCACTGCCTTTCCAGTCGAACTGAATAATCATGATCAGAGATTTAGTAGACATAGATCGAGTTATTTGATAAACATGCAGTAATATTAAGGTTGTGGTATATATACCTGATTGGGGTAACTGCAGCTGCTTTTGACATTGTTTTGGTCGAAGGATTCATTCTCGCCGATGAAGAAAGGGGGATGGAGATATGAATAGAGTGCTTGCATGGGATTTATAAAAGCTGTCAAATTGCTGTTACTACTCAATGAAATAGTAGGGTAGTTCGGTCTTTCAGTCAAAAGTCAAAAGATGACATCTTAAAGTTAAAAAAATATTTATTATGAAATTAAACTTTTTAGGTGTAAAGTATGTTTTATTTTATTATTATATTGTTTTTCTCATTAGATTCACACAATTCATTACAATCCTAATTATCTCATTAGATTCACACAATTCATTAAAATCCTAATTTTCTCATTAGATTCACACAATTCATTACAATCCTAATAGGTGTGAGGATTGTTGAAATAATAGGCTAATACCCTTGTTTGGTTGACAACAATATTTTTCTTTTTTCTTTTTTAGAGCATATCTATAAATTTGTTTTTGAACTCATGTTAACCAAATGTCGCGTTTAACGAAGTTCTACCCAAATTTTCAGTTGGGTCGTTAAAGAACCAAATTAGTCAAATTTTCAGTTGGGTCGTTAAAGAGCCAAATTTGTCTATTAGATACGGTCATTGTGTTGTCGATAGTGTCCCACGAAAACTTCCTTTCTCATCATTGAGGCTTCTTTTGGAAAGTAGTGAGCTCAAAGCTCAAACAAAATATAATTGCCCTATTTTTCTCTTTAAAAGAATTATGAAAATACAATGTCTTTTCCTATTATAATCATTTTTTAACCAAAAAAAAACAATAAAATCTAATAATCAAACGCACACAAAAATAAGGACCCAAAAGTTTAATTGAAATCAAATATAAAAAGGCCACAAGTCAATAAAATAATAGAGTAGGAAACACCAAAGAATAAATTGAGAAAAAAGGAGTCAATACTTAAAAGCGATACAAAATATGATATGCCTAAATGCCCAAAAAAAAGTAATCCGCCATTCAATTGATTTTGAGCCTAATGTCTCTAAGAGTTTGATTGTTCATGCCTTTCGGTCTTAAGAACACATAAGCCACCTATCAAAGGATAGCCACCATGATCCTTCATGACATGATCCACAAAGAGGTAGAAATATATGTCTAACACAATATCGTACCCTGCCATGGTAAGCACTTTCATATATGTTTGGTAATCCTTTCCCTCCATGGACTATATCAAGTCTTGGCAAATGTTGGAGCCATCTTCCACTCGAGCTAACATCACCTAAGTGGACATGGTATTGTGGCTTATTTTCTTCATAACCCTACTATTTATGAAGTTATAGGTGCTGCCTGTATCAATTAGGATCACCACCGACAAGTTCCCAATCTTACTGAGGATCCGGAGTGTTTGAAAATTATTAGATCCAGTCAATGCATGCAAGAAAATAACATGCTCTTCCACTACATCAGACTACAAAGGAGGATCATCAAAACCCAACTGTAGAGTAGTTTTTTAGAAATATAGTAAGTCTTCTTGGTTATTAGTCAGAACATGAATAATTTTGATTTACACATGTGGTTGGATTCCCACTTTTCATTGCAACTGTAACATAGCCTTTTCCTCATCTTTTCATCCATTATAGCCGCATCTATTTTCTTCATGTAGCCTTGGTTTATGTTGGAAGAATGCACATGTGAAGAATGGTTGATGTCGATAGTCCGGTTGGTGCTTGGCTAGGCTGTGCTAACATTGGATGGCTTGGATAGTAGTGGTAGTTTAGCGTTGTACAAGTGCCCACCGCTCAATAGGGACTTGTATGTCAATTATAGACCTTTGAAATTGACATGGCTTCATTTAAGGACCCGAGAAACTATAGCCTGATACAATTTGCGATTTCCTCCCTCAACCTAGACATGTAACAATCTATAAAATACTATCTTGGCATACTATACAGCTTATAGCTTATGGGAAATTGACATATATTGGAGATTGTATTCTTGAACAAAACTAACTTGTTTTAGGTTCATCAATTGTCTCATGGGGTGTCATGTATGGAAGACCCGAACTGCAATAAGAGGTCTCTCTTGAACACCTTACACATTATAGCTTCTCAATGGTTGCGTTGATAAATATATGACCATACCAAATTATGGCTTCACTAGTAAAGTGAATGAGAGAAATGTCTAGTTTAATTGCATCATCATTCATATTCACCCTCAACATATATAAGACATACCTCCACATCGGTCCCATCAAACCTAAGGAAGTCAACTTTGGTGAGCCGAGTTAGAGGAATATACTATTGGCCTGGATGGAAGGGCCTATTCGGGGGAGGGCCATGGTAAGAAACATCATCATAAGCCCTAAGGAGGGTTCTTGGACAGGAAGAGACCCTCCTTTTATGGATTTCAATTGGGTTTCTATCATCCAAGAATCGCTTGGTTCTGATACTAAGTTCTTACAACTTAAACCTTAAACTAGTGTTAAGAGTTCTTGATCTCAAAAACCAAAACTAAATCTATTATTCAAAAGGCAGCGGAAGTGTTAAGAGCACAAGAAATTAAGGGTCCTTAAAAAAGAAGATGAAACAGAGATGAGAAGAGAATACTGTAAGTATGCCTAACAATCCGAGAATTGAAGACGATAAGGGAAAATCAAAATACAGTAAGCTAAGCTTTTCACAATCTTATCAGAAGATGAAATACTTTTGTTGTGTACAGGTTTTTTGTTTTGATTGAATTTGAACCAAATTCTATCTACTTTTGTTAATTGAGGAGATGGTATCATTATTTGAAAAGTCCTTTATATGTTTAATCATGCCTTTGACAAAATTGGTTGGTTTCTAGGATTCAAAATTATAATATAAAATAGTTTCATACGGTCAATGATATCTACCAAGTAACAACATATCAATAAATTCTATTTCAACTCATTCTTTGTTCCATTATTACACTAAATCATCTTTAAAGCCTAAACATTCGTTTTATCTTGGCTTTCTTCTATGGTACTTTATCATAATTAATGATGTCTCAACCTCTTTTCCATTTTTAATCAGTGGTGATGGTTCTTTTTTTGGGGGGAAAAAAATTCCCCAAAATGAAAAAAAACTCACGGGTTTAAGAGATCATTCTAGACAGGCCTAGAATGATTTTGAAGTCGTAACAATCTGAATAAAAGCTAAAAAGCTAAAAAAACGTAAATGAATTATCTGATTACAATGCTTTCAATTCTAGCGAGTTTAAAAAACGGTAAATTCCAGTTCCTATAGATATTCCAGTTCTGCTCCGCGCTTGGAATTCTTGTCCATGTTCTTGCGAGGGCGCTGCAATCCGATACAATATCTTTCCATAACTCTTCAACGCTCCTACGGGTTCTTCCATATACCCTTGCATTCCGTTCTTGCCAAATGTTATACACCACTGCTCCAAAGCCGCACTTGAACACGCTTGTTGCAAATCTATTTCCCTTGGCTTTGAGTAGTGCTGCATCTTTGATTTCATTCCATTCGCTCGAGAAACTGATCAGTTCCAGACTTTTATAGAATTTGTCTCAAAGCTCTAAAGCAATACAGCAGCTCCCGAATATGTGATCTATGGTTTCTTCATTTCCTCTACATAGAAGTCAGTTCGTGTCAGGGATGCTCATATACTTGCTGATACGATCACGAGTGTTGAGTCTTTCCCAGAAGGCGAGCCATAGAATGAACTGGTGTCTAGGGATAATCTTCGTTGACCATACAAGAGGAGCCCATTCTACATTTTGTACTTTTTCCCGAATTACCTCCCATATTTTCTTCGATATCAGCTTCCCATTGTCCTCAGCTTTCCATTCATGAATATCCTGTCTGTCGTGTAGTTGGATGTTACTTATATGATCAAGTATCCTATGTCCTTCTGGATTTCTTCTTAGGAGTGAGTCCCAATTCCCATCTTTAATGTCTCTGATTTTCTCTTCTGTGCAGTCCCTTTTGATGCGGGTATTTTGAAACTCCTCCTTGTGGATGATTGGCTGGTTTTCGAACTAGGGGTCGTGCCAGAATAGAGTGCCTTTCCCGTCCCTAGCCGGATGTCATAAAGATCTGCAATATCACTTTTTAGTTTAAGAATTTTTTTTAGAGACCAGCTCATACTTTCATGAATTTTGCAGGTCCAGATGCTGGTTTCGTATTTCATAAACCTCGTATGCACCCATTTGATCCATATTGACTCCTGATTGCGCTCCAAAGCCCACAGATGCTTGAAGGTGAGAGACTTGTTCCACTCGATACAGTTCTTCAAGCCAATGCCTCCCTCGTCTTTCAGTTTACAAAGAGCGGTCCATTTGATTTTTTTCCTCCTCTTCCGCTACTGCCCCAGATAAAGTTCATCATCAGTGTATCAAGCTCTTTCATTACCTTCTTCGGAATGACCATTTGCTGCGCCTAGTAGCCAACTATGCCCATGACCACGGTTTTGATAAGTTCGATCCTCTCTGTATAAGAAAGTTTTTTCGCTGCCCAACCAGATATCTTGTTTTTTACCTTTTCAATCAGCGGCTTGTAGTGTGAGATCTCAATCAGCTTCGCGGTTAACGGAATTCCTAAGTACCTTACGGGAAAACTGCCTTCCTTGATGCCCATGATGTTGAAGATGTCCTGCTTCGTTTCGTCATTCACGCCTCTATAAAATGCCACACTTTTGCTTTCCTTAATAGTTAAACATGTAACCTCAGTAAAGAACATTAGTGCAGCCCTAATAGTTTTAATGGAATCAATGTCTGCGTGCGCTAAAATGAACAAATCGTCAGCAAAGCATAAATGGGTTACCTCCTCTACCTCACAGAATGAGTGAAAGATGTATGGACGATTCTTTCGGAACATCGCGAAGATGCTCTCAAAGATCGCCATGATAGCTACGAAAAGGTAAGAAGAGAGGGGGTCCCCTTTCCTTACCCCGTTTTCACCCTTGAAATAACCTCCGTGGACTCCATTGACGTTAACAACAAAGCAGAATGATAAAACGCATTGCATAATCCAATCAATAAAAATCATAGGAAAAACAGATACAACCAGAAAGTCTCGAATGACTTCCCATCTAACAGAGTCAAAAGCTTTATTGATATCTATTTTGAAAACACTCTCGGGAATACTTTCTTATTCCCAACAAAATCATAAACCAACAAAATGAAAGAATGGAGTTATTATCTAGGACCAAAAAGACAAGTAAGAAAAAGAAAGAAACTTCATTAGGAATATATTTAATAGATTATAATCATATTGAGATATATACACTATTCTTTGTTATTGTAAAATACTTCAGCGAGTGATTTGATCAATCATTTAATGAAAAATGTTATCAATAAAAATAACTCTAATTTAAGTTGAGTCATTAATCTCTTAAAAATAAATTCAGATAAAAAATATATGAAAAAACTATTTAACCTATTATAAAAATATATGAATCAATTTCTCTTAATTTTGTCGTTTCCTGAGTCATAAAACCTAAAAATTATTTATTTTTGTTCAGATATCCGACACAATTTGTTTTTACCATGTTTCCATATATATATATATATATATATATATAAAACCAGACATTTCAGGATTAATTTAATTTGTGGTTTTATAAGTAGTTCATGGGTCCAAAAGTTTAATTTGTCAACTTTTTAACATAAAATCCTAGTCTAGAAACAACATTTCATAATTTTTTTTTTCCGTTTATTAGTAAGTTGACCAAAAAGCTCAATTTTGTTTATAGCTGACCACAAATTTTTAGAAATGTTTTCAAATAAGAGTATTTATATATAGACAATGACTCAAACAATACATTTTTATTTTTAAAGGAAAAATTATACAATTCAGAATTTCATTAATGTAATTGATTGGATCAAAGTCATAGACTATTTCTAACAATATCAAATGAAAATATATCAAATTATTATTTTTAGATGAACTGAAACAACTTTCATTATTCTTTCATTCCGAAGAATTTAGAAAGATATGGGGAATGAAATCAAATCATATAGGTGTTATTCCTTCTGTATATTTAATCATGTGAATTTATATTCAAATTAAAGTGTTTTTTTTTAATGTTACTTCTTATTTTGTTCTCTCACATTCATCAATATTATTTAAAAAATAAACCTTATTCCATTAATCAAATATCAATACATAAATTTAATAAAATTTTAAGTAAATTATATATATAGAGAGAGAAGTTGTACCCAAAAACTAAGGATTGATGACTACCACCTGAACCAAGGATCCAAACTTCCTAATGTGGATGCTAGATTTTTAGATAGATGGAAAGAAGCAACAACAAAATGAGATCATGACACAATCTATAAGATGAATAATAAAAATTGCATCCTTCCTTCATCAATATTATAAACTCCAACGGTTTGTGATTTAGGCAAACCAACGCCAACGGTTTGGTTGTACATTTCGGTCTATAAACTGACCGAACCGAACCGCTCACAGACCTACCTAAAATAGTTTCTAAACATTTTTTTCTTAATTCTTCAAGGAGCCAATTAGGTGGTAATTCTAAAGTATCAACCAATGTTTATTTTGCTATGTCATATGTTTGGGTTCCTCGTCTCATACATAGATTTGAAATCTTTTCAGTATGTTATTTTCACACCTCGTTTTATGATATTCGGGAAGACGATGAGTTATGAGACTTAGCGAAATAATCAACATCTATTTTTAAATAGACTTGAGTCAAGATTACCATTTTGGTTTCTCGTACCCACTTTCTTAAATTCTGAATGTCAGACATTGAGACATCGAGAAAAAAAAATTAAAAATTAATTTTTAAAGTGTATTCTCGTTTGATTCTAATTACGTCCCTCAAATCAAACGTTGTCCTAAACTCGATTATTCTCAAATAATTTTTAAAGTTATAGAATCTTTGAGTTTTGTAGTTCAAAAGTCTATTTGATTCAAATTGACTAATTAAATCCCTTAAATCCCATGTCTCATTCGAATTTTATTGTGCCCTAGACTCATTTATATTCATTCAATTTACATATAGAGTTTTAAACTATTTTATCTTCTATGACTAGTGTGCTCAAAAATCAATTGAATGAATGGTTAAATTTTTTTGGCTTTAGGATTATTTTATTTTGTATCGCTTTTAAGTATGTCTCATTTGTTTTCAATTTATTCTTTTGAGTTTTCTACTCTATTATTTGATTATCTCGTGGGCTTTTCATATTTGATTTCATTTAAAAAATATGGCCCTTATTTTTGTGTGCTTTTGATTATTTGATTTTATTATTTATTTTTTGGAATAAACAAGGATTATAATAGAAAAATTATTGTATTTTAATAATTCTTTTTAAAGAGAAAAATATGGCCCTTATTTTTGTGTGCTTTTGATTATTTGATTTTATTATTTATTTTTTGGAATAAACAAGAATTATAATAGAAAAACTATTGTATTTTAATAATTCTTTTTAAAGAGAAAAATATGACAAATATTTTTTTGAGAAATGATTAGGTGAGGGAATTTGGTGAGGGAATGACTTGACATAATCTTATTCGCTGAAAAAATCAAATAATTTCTTTATTTTCTCTATTTCCTCCTTTTTTACATTTTCCAACCAATGAAGCTAGTGTCAAGTCATTCCCTCACCAAATTCTTTCACCAAATTCTCTTTCTCTATCCCTCCTCTATTTTTTTTTAGCTTTGAGCTCACTACTTTCCAAAAGAAGCCGCAGTGATGAGAAAGGAAAGTTCGGTGCAGGGACGAATTCATTCGAGGGCTAGCCCAGCCCTAAACAAGTGTAATTTTTTTATATATATAGAGAGGGGGTTAAAATGAGAGCAGTAAGATAAAATATATTGAAATTCAGTCCTCTAATTTAACTTTTTAATATATAATAAGGGAGGGTTAAGCATTAGAAATGACAGAGATTATATAAGTCTGTTTGATTATTGATTATTTGGGGGTGAAATAAATAAGTTGTGATGAGTCTAAATAATTATTTTTTAAAGCTCGTTAGATATGCTTATTTAAGTGTTTTTACAATTTATGAGTATTTGTTATTTTCAAATTTATTATTTTGTTTATATTCAAATAATATTTTTTAACAAATAATTATTATTTTTAAATATTTAATAAGGGGTAGATTTATTTTAGGGAGCCCATCCCGAAAATATATATTTATATTACGGTAAAAAAGTGATATAACACTCTGATTTCTTGTTTTTTTAATTTAATTTATTATTTGATTTTTAAATGGGCAAAATTTATGATTATACATCATTTTTATGTTAATGTTTTAAGTTTATCTCATTTTTTTATTCTTAAGCCCACCCTAACTCAATTTTCTAGGTCCGTCCCTGGTTCGGTGCGACACTAGTTAGACGACGACACGATGACCGTATTCAATAGACGAATTTGGCTATTTAACGACCCAACTGAAAATTTGGCTAGAACTTCGTTAAAGTGACATTTGGTTAACATGACTTCAAACTATAAATTTGTAGATATGCTCTAAAAACGAAAAAAAAATTGTTATCAACCAAACAAGGGTTAAGCCAAATATTTCAACAATCTTCGCACTTGTAATAAATTGTGTGATGTCACAAAAACATAATAAAAAATATTAAAAAAATAAAGCATATTCGTAACTAAATATTAATTTCATACACTAAATATTTTTTTAAGTTTAAGATGTCATCTTTTGACTTTTTACTGAAAGACCGAACTACCCTACTATTCGTTGAGCACCTGTACAAAAAAAAAATAGTGACAGTAATTTGACAGCTTTTATAAATCCCATGCAAGCACTCTATTCATATCTCCATCCCCCTTTCTTCATCGGCGAGATTGAATCCTTCGACCAAAACAATGTCAAAAGCAGCTGCAGTTACCCCAATCAGGTATATATACCACAACCTTAATATATATTAATGCATGTTTATCAAATAACTCGATCTATGTCTACTAAGTCTCTGATCTTGATTATTCAGTTCTACTGGAAAGGCAGTGGTCAATTTTCCGGCGTCAGAAGAACTTTCCGGCACAGAATCGGCCAACATTAATCTGACCCTCTCTCTAGGCGGATTATACGGAGAGATTGAAAAAGAGAAACCGTCGACGGACAGGGCAATTGATCAGATGGGAGGCATGAAGTGCACCTCTCTCAAAAGGTTATCTCCATTTCCGCCGGAGGCCAAGAAGATGCTTGCCGGGAAATGGGCATGGCCGGATAATTGGGAGGAAGGCTCTTCTTCCAGGACCACCGCCGTCTGCCGTGCCGTGGACAAGCTCAAATCCAACAGCAGCCAAGGCAGTACTCTCTATTCCTCTCTCTTTATATTTACTTATATTTTGTTAAATTTAGGTCTTGAGATTTAATTTAAAATTTTAGTTTCAATTTATTAATTTCTGGTTTTAGATTTATGTTATAATTACTTTTAAACATAAGATTGATATTGATAGATAAGAGAGCAAAATAAGATGTAATATATTTATTTTTTAAAAAAATAACTCTTTAGTTTGAATATGTATTTACATGATGTATCATTTAGTGGGTGTGATAGGTATACATTTGTCGAAATAAATTGATAATTATTTACATATTCCCCAAATATATATATATATATATATATATATATATATATATATATATATATATATTTTTAAAAACATACAAAAGTGATAGATATCAATAAAATTAAGGTTTTGGGATTTATTTCTCATAAAACTATAAGGAAACAAATTGATTCTAAAATGTTGTTTAGTCTTTGGAAAAGACATGGACAAACAAAAAATTTCTTACATGAAAACCTAATCACAAAATAAATGTAGTCGGATATCGACAAAATTAAGTTTTTTAGGTTTCATAATATATATAGAAAACGACAAGGCTAAAAGAAAATGATTGTCAAATCTTTTTTCTTGTATCTTTTTAAGTAGCATTCACAAAGATAAATGATTGAAAATTTTGATATTTTACAACAGCAAAATATCTCTTATATTTATCTATTCATATTGAAGTTTCTTCTTCTAACTTGATAATAATTAATATATACAAAGTTTTTGTTTTTTATTGTTAAATTATGAATTAATATCTTCATTTTTATATGTTTCTCAGATTCATTACTATTGATTAAGAACAGAATAGAGGCTGAGACACAAACTATCATGGAGAACTCATCAAAGAAAATCGAGGTTGCGAACAATGTCAATACTACTGATGTTACGGCTATTAAGATGATGAGTTTTATGCCTACCGTGACAACCATAGGTGACAACCCCAATGGAAGAAAAATAGAAGGGTTCTTATCCATCTACAACCAGCAGAATATCCAAATAATATGTGTTTGCCATGGAAGGATGATGTCACCATTGGAGTTTGTCCGCCATGCCGGTGGGACAGAGCTCAAGAACCCCATGAGATACATAAATGTGCTGTCACCAACACTCTAAACAATAAAAACAGTGGATACTAAAGCTATAATATATATTATTACATGAAAAACCATAAACTTTGGTCACAAAAGCTTTTGTATCTACCTAATTTCTTTAAGGATATCTATTGGAGATTTGACTTCAATTTTTCTTTTTCAGTTGTAATGTAAACATGGAACCTTTTTTTATTCCTATTTCGTCGAAATTAATCATTTACATGTGTTGGTTTGTTTATTTGCTTGATATGCTATTATATGGAATATTATGTATCATTTGATTTGTTGTTATTCCTGTTAAATTTAGAGTGTATATTATTGATGAAGGAAGGATGCCAATTTTTATTATTCATCTCATAGATTGTGTCATGATCTCATTTTGTTGTTGCTTCTTTCCATCTATCTAAAAATCTAGCATCCACATTAGGAAGTTTGGATCCTTGGTTCAGGTGGTAGTCATCAATCCTTAGTTTTTGGGTACAACTTCTATATATATACTTAAGAATTTTATTAAATTTATGTATTGATATTTGATTAATGGAATAAGGTTTATTTTTTAAATAATATTGATGAATGTGAGAGAACAAAATAAGAAGTAACAGAAAAAAAACACTTTAATTTGAATATAAATTCACATGATTAAATTTACAGAAGGAATAACACCTATATGATTTGATTTCATTCCCCATATCTTTCTAAATTCTTCGGAATGAAAGAATAATGAAAGTTGTTTCAGTTCATCTAAAAATAATAATTTGATATATTTTCATTTGATATTGTTAGAAATAGTCTATGACTTTGATCCAATCAATTACATTAATGAAATTCTGAATTGTATAATTTTTCCTTTAAAAATAAAAATGTGTTGTTTGAGTCATTGTCTATATATAAATACTCTTATTTGAAAACATTTTTAAAAAATTGTGGTCAGCTATAAACAAAATTGAGTTTTTGGTCAACTTACTAATAAACGGAAAAAAAAATATCATGAAATGTAGTTTCTAGACAAGGATTTTATGTTAAAAAGTTGACAAATTAAACTTTTGGACGAACTACTTATGAAACGACAAATTAAATTAATCCTGAAATGTCGGGTTTTATATATATGGAAACATGGTAAAAACAAATTGTGTCGGATATCTGAACAAAAATAAATAATTTTTAGGTTTTGTGACTCAGGAAACGACAAAATTAAGAGAAATTGATTCATATATTTTTATAATAGGTTAAGTAGTTTTTTCATATATTTTTTATCTGAATTTATTTTTAAGAGATTAATGACTCAACTTAAATTAGAGTTATTTTTATTGATAACATTTTTCATTAAATGATTGATCAGATCACTCGCAAGGACATTCAAATTGAAGTATTTTACAATAACAAAGAATAGTGTATATATCTCAATATAATTATAATCCATTAAATATATTTCTAATGAAGTTTCTTTCTTTTTCTTACTTGTCTTTTTTGTCATAGATAATAACTCCATTCTTTCATTTTGTTGGTTTATGATTTTGTTGGGAATAAGATCGAAAATATCCTCAAGAGTGGCTTTCAAAATAGATATCAAGAAATCTTTCGACTCTATTAGATGAGAAGCCATTCGAGACTTTCTAGTTGTATCTGTTTTTCCTATGATTTTTATTGATTGGATTATGCAATGCGTTTTATCATCCTGCTTTGTTGTTAGCGTCAATGGAGTCCACTGAGGCTATTTCAATGGTGAAAACGGGGTAAGGAAAGGGGACCTCCTCTCTTCTTACCTTTTCGTAGCTATCATGGCAATCTTTGAGAGCATCTTCACGATGTTCCGAAAGAATCGTCCATACATCTTTCACCCATTCTGTGAGGTAGAGGAGGTAACTCATTTATGCTTTGCTGACGATTTGTTCATTCTAGCGCACGCATACATTGATTTCATTAAAACTATTAGGGCTGCACTAATGTTCTTTATTGAGGTTACATGTTTAACTATTAAGGAAAGCAAAAGTGTGGCATTTTATAGAGGCGTGACTGACGAAACGAAGCAGGACATCTTCAACATCATGGGCATCAAGGAAGGTAGTTTTCCCGTAAGGTACTTAGGAATTCTGTTAACCGCGAAGCTGATTGAGATCTCACACTACAAGTCATTGATTGAAAAGGTAAAAAACACGATATCTGGTTAGGCAGTGAAAAAACTTTTTTATGCAGGGAGGATCGAACTTATCAAAACCGTGGTCACGGGCATAGTTGGCTATTGGGCCCAGCAAATGGTGATTCCGAAAAAGGTAATGAAGGAGCTGATGGATAAAGTGGAAAGATTGAACAAGGAGCATTACAAGACAAGCATGGAGACTAGATTCAAAGACTTCATGGCTGCCAAAACTACCCTTGATCTTGATCACAAGGTGAAATCATTTTTTAAAATAAATTTTAATTTTCAAAATTAAATTTAATAATTAATTATTATTTTTATCAGGAGGAGAAGAAGGTAACTGACATGACTGGGAGATCACCTTCTTCATCCACCACCTCCCAAAATCCAACATCTTTGAAATCCCAGAACTCTGTTGTATTACTCCTGGCTGTTACAACGTTTACAAATAAATGGAAGATCTGCATTAATGAGGAAAACGGCAGATTTGCAATGATGAAGAAAACAAAATATTTGCAATAATGAGGAAAATATAATATTTTCAATAAATTTCATTAAATTAGAAAATTAAGAGTTTTTTTTATTTTAGTATAAATAAAGTGTATGTTACTCTTATTAGACGAAGAAAAATAAGAGAGAGATAACAACTCTTGTAATCGTTTTTTTAAGATTTTATAGAAATTTCTCAAAGTTTTGTGAGTGATTCTATTTCTGGGCCAACATTTGGTATTAGAGCATCAGGTGAATGCCCAAAATCATCCGGTGGGATCAAATGTCGAAGGGTGCAGGATCATCAGGAGCGCAGCAAAACAATGGCATATTCCACTATCCGCAGCTAACACACACGAACTACATCAGTTGGGTGATTCGTGTACAGGCTATGATGGAGGACCAAGGAGTATGGGAGGCAGTCGAGTCAGTAGAAGGCACAGAGATTGATGTCCGACTTGATAAGAAGGCGAGATCACATCTTCTACAAGCACTTTCGGAGGATATTCTAATGCAGGTGGCAAATAAGAAGACGGCGAAGGAAGTGTGGGATTGTCTCAAGACGAGGTTCGTCGGCGCAGACCGAGTGAAGAATGCACGATTGCAGACATTGAAGAGTGAGTTTGATAGGATGCATATGAACGACAGTGAGTCGCTCGATCAATATGCTGGTCGACTCACATCCATATCAGTCAGGTACTCAAGCCTTGGAGAAACACTAAATGATATTGCGATAGTAAAGAAGCTCTTCGACACCGTGCCAGAAAGGTTTATCAGTGTGGTAGCCGGCATCGAGCAGTTTTACAACCTCGAGACGTTAACATTTGAGGAAGCTGTTGGAAGGCTGGAGGTCTTCGAGGAGCGTACGCGCAAGAAAAACACAAACTTTGGAGGAAACGAAGGACAAGTGCTACTCACTCAGGAGGAGTGGAAGGCACGATTGAAAAAGGACGAGGAAGACTCATTGAACCAGTGGAAAAAAGATTCCACAGATAGTGGGACCCGTGGTCAAGGAGGTAGAACCCGAGGTAGAGGCCAAGGGAGAGGAGGCCGAGGAGCACCATCTCGGAAAGACAAAGAAGGTGGTTCAGGTGGTCGAGGAGCTCCTCGAGACAAGAGTCACATTCGTTGTTTTAATTGCAACGAGATGGGACATTACTCAACACAATGTCGAGCAAAGAAGAACGAGGTATCACACCTTACCCACGCAGACAACGTCGAACCAGCATTACTTATGGCAATCTCGGAGGAGATTCCTCCAATCAATGTTGTCATGCTGAATGAAATGAAGCTGACTCCAGAAATTCTAGAAGCTAAGAACGATGAGACATCAAGAGATGCTTGGTTCTTGGACAATGGCGCTAGCAATCACATGACTGGCGATAAAGAGAAGTTCTTTGAACTAGATGAGGTAGTCACTAGAAAGGTGAAGTTCGGAGATGGTTCCACGGTACAAATTTGTGGTAAAGGTTCTATCATGTTCGAATGCAAAAATGGCGACCAGTGGCTTCTCGAGGGCGTTTTTCATTCCTTCTTTAAAAAGTAATCTAGTGAGTCTCGGGCAACTTACCGAGACAGGTCACAGGGTGGTGATGGATGGAGAAGAGCTTGAAGTCTTCGCTAAGAACCCTTCATGCCTTATCATGAAAGTGAGACGAACGCATAATCGACTATATCAAATTTACTTGAAATTAGCAAACACGGTTTGTCTTTTAGCTAATCTTGAAGATCCAGCATGGTTATGGCACGCACGTCTCGATCATGTTAACTTCCAAGCACTAAAGTTCCTCATAAATAAGGGAATGGCTGCTGGTGTTCCAAAAATTTCTCCTCCAAAACAACTTTGTCGAACATGCCTAGTTGCAAAACAAACGAGACAGCCGTTTGCGTTAGAAGCCAAGTTTCGAGCGAAAAAGCCACTCGAATTGTTGCACATTGACTTATGTGGGCCAATCACGCCATCAACCCCAGGAGGAAATCGATACTTCATGCTGATTGTTGATGATAATTCCAGGTGGACGTGGCTCCATATGTTGAAAACAAAGGACGAAGCATGCTCTTCGTTTAAGAAGACGAAGCAATTGGTCGAGAATGTGACCGGACTTCGAATCAAAGTCCTTCGTTCAGATAGAGGAGGTGAATTCTTCTCGAGGGAATTTAGAGAGATGTGTGAAGAAGTAGGGATAGAGCGACAATTCACAGCACCATACTCTCCTCAACAAAATGGTGTGGTGGAGAGGCGTAACCGAACAGTGATGGCCATGGCTAGGTCGTTGCTCAAAAGCATGGCAGTCCCGAGCAAGTATTGGGGGGAGGCAGTTCGTCATGCAGTCTATCTTCTCAACCGGGTTCCAACCAAAGCTGTTCAAGACAAAACTCCATTTGAGATGTGGACTGGAATGAAGCCACACCTAGCGCACCTTCGTGTTTTTGGGTGTACTGCGCATGCCAAGGTGACCACTCTCCATCTAAAAAAGTTAGACGACAGAAGTCAGTCGTTTGTCTATTTAGGTGTCGAAGAAGGAAGTAAGGCACACAGGTTGCTCGAACCACAAAATGACAAGATCCATGTGAGTCGTGACGTTGTGTTCGAAGAAAGTGCAGCATGGGATTGACAAAATGAAAAGAGTGATCAACCCTTCAAAGTTTACGAAGAGGTTAATCACGAGCATGTTGGAATTCGAACGATCCCATTTGAGAGTGGATCGACAAAAGGACAGTATATTTCAGAAATGTTCCAAGAGGATGTCTCGAATCCTCCACAGCTCGAGCAAGTGACTTAACAAATAGACCAAGGCGATGGTTTACCCACTCCATGGTCAGGTGGACACATTGGGAGTGATGAAGGACCTGTTCGATACAAGAACATGACCGATATCTTGGAAGAAACACCTCGAGTGACACTTGATTTTGAAGACTTGATGTTAGCACAGTCGGAGGAACCTTCTTGCTACAATGAAGCAGTTGGACAACCACAATGGGAAGAAGCAATGACTAAAGAAATTGAAGCCATCGAGAAGAATGAGACGTGGTCTCTCGTCCCATTGCCAGTCGGACACAAGGTAATTGGACTCAAATGGGTATTTAAGCTCAAGAAAAACTCAGATAGTGAGGTGATCCAACACAAAGCTCGTTTAGTTGCAAAGGAATATGTGCAACGACAAGGCATTGACTTCGAAGAAACCTTCGCTCCAGTTGCTCGAATGGACACAATTCGAGTCATTCTTGCCTTGGCAGCCAATTGTGGTTGGAAAATTTATCATCTCGATGTAAAGTCAGCTTTTCTCAATGGAGAACTGGAAGAGGAAGTGTACGTAACTCAACCGGAAGGATTCAAGGCAACAGGGAAGGAGAATATGGTGCTTAAATTAAAAAAGGCATTGTGTGGCCTAAGGCAAGCTCCTCGTGCGTGGAATCTAAAGTTGGACAAAAGTTTGAAGAAAATGGGATTCGAAAAGTGTACACAGGAGCTAGCGGTGTACACAAGAGGCAACGGTAATACCCGAATTATTGTTGGTATTTACGTGGATGATCTTATTTTAACAGGTGGAGATCCAAAGGGTGTCAAACTTTTCAAAAAGCAGATAATTGGGGAGTTCGAGATGAGTGATCTCAGATTGCTTTCATACTACCTTGGAATCGAGGTAGATCAGTTCGAAGGAGGTGTATCGATCAAGCAGACAACATATGCCAAAAAGGTGCTGAACCAATTTGGAATGCTTGATTGTAACTCAACAAAGGCACCAATGGAGCATAGGGCTCAACTCTATAAGGATCCCGAAGGACAACCGATTGATGAACCGAATATCGAAGAGTCATTGATTGTCTGCGATATCTCCTTCATACAAGACCAGATCTTTCTTATGTTGTTGGTGTTGTCAGTAGATTCATGGAGAGGCCAACTGAGATACATCACAAGGCAGTGAAGTAGGTGCTTCGATACCTTCAAGGCACTATACACTTAGGTCTAGTGTTTCGAAAAGGAGGCGGTGACGAGGAAATAGTGGGTTACTCTGATAGTGATCTCGCAGGTGACCTAGATGACCGGAAAAGTACGGGGGGCATGGCGTTCTACATTAACGATAGTCTTGTTTCGTGGAACTCCCAGAAACAGAAAACAGTGGCATTATCCTCATGTGAAGCAGAGTTCATGGCTGCAGCAGCGGCAACGTGTCAAGCACTTTGGTTGAAATCATTGTTGTTTGAACTAAGTGGTTCGAAACCTAAGGCATTGAAGCTCTACGTTGACAACAAGTCTGCACTTGCACTCATGAAAAACCTAGTTTTTCATGGTCGTAGCAAACACATCGACACGAAATATCATTTCATTCGAGAGTGTGTTGAAGGAAGTCAAATCAAAGTAGAATTTGTTCGAACGGATGAACAGAAGGCCGACATACTTACGAAAGCTTTGCCAGCATCAAAACTGGTGATGATGCGACACCTGATTGGTGTTCGTGATCTCGAACCACGCCAGGACTAAGGGGGAGAATGTTGTATTACTCCTGGCTGTTACAACGTTTATAAATAAATGGAAGATCTGCATTAATGAGGAAAACGGCAGATTTGCAATGATGAAGAAAACAAAATATTTGCAATAATGAGGAAAATAGAATATTTTCAATAAATTTCATCAAATTAGAAAATTAAGAGTTTTTTTTATTTTAGTATAAATAAAGTGTATGTTACTCTTATTAGAGGAAGAAAAATAAGAGAGAGATAACAACTCTTGTAATCGTTTTTTTAAGATTTTATAGAAATTTTTCAAAGTTTTGTGAGTGATTCTATTTCTGGGCCAACAAACTCGAGGTTCAATACAGGGAAGTGATGAAGGAATTTGCAGAATACTTAGAGAAGCTCGCAGAGAATCTCTTAGACTTATTTTGTGAGAATTTGGAAATTGAGAAAGGTTATTTTAAAATAGCATTTTCTGGATCAGAAGGACCGAATTTCGGGACCAAGGTAGCTAACTACCCTCCGTGTCCCAAGCCGGAGATGTTCAATGGCCTCCGTGCCCACACCGACGCGGGAGGCATCATCTTGCTCTTCCAAGATGATAAAGTCAGCGGCCTTTCAGCTTCTCAAGGATGATAAGTGGATCGATGTCCCTCCAATGCGCCATTCCATTGTCATTAATCTCGGTGATCAGATTGAGGTAATTTCCGGGCTGTCCCAAGGATTGGGTTGCCTTAGCCCGTTTCTACTATGCTAGGGCAACTCAATCCTCAAGGTTAACCTTGCCCTTGTCTATATGGGCTTGCATGGTTTACCCTGGTTAGGTCTGTCAAGTAGATTCAAACTAACTAGATTACATTGATATTGATTATAGGTGATAACAAATGGAAAATACAAGAGTGTGATCCATCGTGTGGTGGCTCAAACCGAGGGAACAAGGATGTCGATCGCATCTTTCTACAACCCAGGTAATGATGCAGTGATCTTTCCAGCGTCAGCATTGGTGGAAAAAGAGGCGGAGGAGAGAAAGGAAGTGTATCCAAAATTTGTTTTTGATGACTACATGAAGCTTTATTCACCAGTGAAATTTGAAGCCAAGGAGACTAGATTTGAAGCCATGAATGTTGTTAAGGATAGTGTTGTTGTCAAGGGGGGTTTGATAAGTTAATTATTATATGAATAAAGTTATGTTTGTTTAAGTTATTATGTATGCTTAAAATAAAGATGGACTTTCACTTAGAAATATATCTTTTTTTTAAATATGATCAATAATAATTTTAATTATTTGAGTATGTATGTGCAATATTATTGTGAAATAATTTTAATGGGTTATATGTTATTAATGTAATGAAATTAAGTAAACAACAAACGCATCTCAATAAGAGTCCCGTATCTTAAATAGGAAAATTAAAATTCAAATAATTGGCCATTATTGATAATCATTAAAAGAATGTTAAATGATAGGTAATAAATTCATTAAGGTATATACTTGTTAGACTATAAACAAATAAAAGTTCATTTAAAGGTATATATTATTAAAAATTGTCTCATCTAACCTATATTAGTAAACATGGTTAATTATTATTTTAAATCTAATATTTATTAATTAAATATTTATTTTTTTTTCTCTCCTTCTTTTTTTTTTATTAATTAACTGATTAATTTATTTCTTTTTTTTTATTTCTTTTTTTTGTGTGTCTATTCTTATATTTGATTTTGAAAGCCTTGATTGAGATAATTGTACAAATAAATACATCTAAATGAATTATATATTTTTTTTTGTGTCTACTCTTATATTTGATTTTGAAAACCTTGAGTAAGATAATTGTACAAATAAATACGTCTAAATGAATTATTTTTCTAAATTTTGGGAGGTTATGACGGAGTACTACTATTTTTATTTTTTTATTAGCGAGAGGTAGAAGATATATGATTATAGCTTATAAAGAAGCGGCTATTTATTGTGAATATATATTCAATATGTGATTATAATTTTAAGAGTATTAAATTATAGAAAGGTAAGGGATAACTAGATTAGGTAAAGCTTTCTAATAAACTTAGAGGATAAAAGATGAAAAAAACTAAGTGGATTACTCTTTGTTTTTAATTGTACATGTCTTTAATATCCTAATAAGCGAAATAGGGAGGCACATACCATGAGCTTGTTACATAACCTGGTTTTTATTTAATTCAGTCGAACAAAGATTTTTTTTGGAAAAAAAAACAGATAAAACCCAAAAAACCATAAGATCAAACGAGCTCATAACATCTATGTCTCCAACTTAAGAAATCAAGTCAGTACAATGTAAAAAGGTTAACATGAAAAATCATCTCATAGGTGGACCAAGAAAGAAGAAACAACGTAAAAACTCATATGGCCATCATATCTCCAAAGCTACGCATCAAAATAATGGAACCCCCGAAAAGTCCAGCAGCTCGGAGTAATTTCTGCAATGAAAACAAATGCAGTTGATACTTGATCAAATGGCCAAACTGAGAGTGGAAAACAACTTTACCTTATTATCACAATTTATACTTCAGATCATGATCTAGAAAAATTTATACTTGTTATGTTTTCCAAGAATCACAAAGCTTTAAAAACTAATCTGGATTATGATCCAAAAAATAATCTTTATACTAAGTGAAGCAACAAATCACAAAATAATCTAAATAGATCAAAACCCAAAAAATTGTTTTTATACCAGAAAAACTGCAAGAAATTGTTAACATCAAGATGTTCTTAGTGGAAATAACACCAAGTCTAACTAAGACTCTTAAAACTTTAGCTACATTTAGAGGGGTCCTTTTGAATTTTATCAGATTGCTTTGTCTTCATTTGTAATTAACACCTAATTGAAGACATTCATCTAGATCACTTTTACTTTAATTTGTCACACTCCAAATTACATTTGAACTGTTGAAGGAATTGAATACTTCATGGGAAAAAGCAACATACTTATCTATTTAGTATAAAATACTCCATTACTCCACACCAATGTTATTTTGTCCCTTAGCATCAATATCTCAACAAACCGGAATTCAATTTCAAGCACATGTGGAGGAAATATGCCAAAGAAATAGCCAAAAATGTTATCTACATCTATATTCAGATCAGATAGACATAATATCGGAATAAGAATGTAAAAATTAGAAATTGATAGAAAAACAAATGGGCTCATCCAAGTCTTATCCCGTCTAATCGCCTAATGTTGGAGTACAAATTTGAAAACCCTGTCATCTTGCATACTACTTCACATAGTAGCCACATTTGAAAACACAAATAGTTTTTGATGTCGTATCCGGATGTAGATAAGAACAACAAATAGATTTTTCAATCAGTCTCTAACTATGTTTAGTTTTCGAATGTATCTGGATCCAGATGGAAATACAGAAACACAAATAAAAGTGTTTCCAAATGAAGTAACTCATTGAAAGGGATTTTCAGACTGCTTCTATATTCAATCAAGATGTTTAGGGATTCAAAGGTGACATTGTTTCCACATGGATGCACCACCAATACCAGATAAAACATGTTTTCTAGTCATGCCCACAGCATCATCATTACTGCCCAAAAAATTCACCATAACATTGAAATCGTATCTACACCCTAAAACATCAACAGATGATATAACTAGTTAATTGCAAATCCAAAGCACATTAGATGAACTGATGGTTCTCCCCCTCATACTACAAAGAATCATTATCATTATAAAATATCACTTGTGTGAGAAAAATCCAAACAACTATTGCAAACATCAATGTCATTACAAAAACAAATCTGGAAAAATTAACCCCTAAACTGACTTCACCTTATGGAATCATAGAAGATCCTTAAACCAATCAATCAAGTACTAATTTTTTTTTACTTTTCCTTCATAACAAAATCATCAAATACACCTAAATTGGTCAGTAGTTAGTTCATGTAGTTCGGGCGGATGTCTGATGAACACATTAAACCTTCACTCTTAAAGTTATTTCCCAGATAGTTCTTACAAGAAAGTTCATGTTCCAGGGCATACCGGCGAGAAGAAAAGCGACAGAGGAAAGCAAAATTCCTAAAACTAAACATTCCTAACCAATACATTTCCTAATCCTCAAACATTCAAAAACAAAAAGTTCAACAATTATTCGAATTCTATTAAGCAAAATGAAGAAAACAACAGTCTCAAACTAAGCATGCAGATAACGAAGAACAAGGATAGAGAAAACAAAATACCATGTTCACAGCCCACTTCTCTTCGTCGTGAACTTGGGAGTGCCAGAAAGATTTGATTTTCTCGACTGAGATAACTGTTTGCGCCATGATTTAGCTCAGAAAAGTGAGAGAACGCTAAGCTAGGGTTTACGAGACGATGAGAGAAGACAACAGGGGTATAAATTAAGGCCAAACAACTATTATTGTGACCCCTGAATTATCACTATAAATCTAAACCGGTACTCAAATTTGCTCAATATATTTGTTTTTATTTTTTTTACGTTGGAAACTATTATATTATACATACAAATATTAATTTTTTTTAAAATTATTATATATATATATATATAGATAGATAGAAATAAGGGAAAAAAAAGAAAATAATATATAATTTTTATTTTCATATATTTTGTTATATATATATATATAATTAAGGAGAATATATATAATATGCGAGAGTTACATATTTTTTTTGTTTAATTTTGGTGAAAATAACACAGTGATTTATAAAATAAAATATATTATTATATGATATATAATTTTTGTATGTATTATAAAAATAAGTGAAAAAATAAAAAGAGAAAATATATATACATAATCTTTTTATATAATATATGATATTATTTTTTTTATATAAATGAAGAGAAAAGATATAACTCTCTCATTATTTATATATATATATATATATATATATATATATATATATATATATATATATTTATATATATATATTTATGTATATATATATATATATTAATGAAAAAAAGAATTTATTTATTTTTAATTAGATAAAAAGTATAAAATAATTTATAAAGTTTTATAATTATATATAAAAAAGATATAAAAAAATTTGAAAAATTATATATAGAGAGACTTTTATAGTTATATAACTATAAATTGAGTGAATATTTATATATATAAATTTATATTATATAATTGAAGAGTAAATATATTTATATAAATAAATGTCAAATTATTAAATTGGGACTTCTTATCCGGTCAAAATGAGATTCTGGACCTCTTCTTACAAATCAAAGAATTTGAAACTCGTATAATAAAAATTATTATCTAGATTGAGTTTATAAATAAATCAAATTTAATGTCACTAATTTAATTATCGAATTAAAGATTTTGAATAATAATTTTTTAAATTTTGATAATAAAATTTTCAATTCGCTGAAATTTGGTAATTAAATTAGTGAAATAATTTTTTTTTATTTTTTAATAAATCTCACGTAAATATTAAATTAACGAATTTTAAATAATTAAAACAAACTTCGTTTTATATAACTTTAATCAGAATCATAAAATAATTATAAAGGCCAATTCATAATTTTCTGTATCGATTTTGACTGGTTCGTTTGGTGGTTTATATAATGAAAAACTGACATTTTAATCGACCAACCGTATATATAGGTGTTTTTTATATATTTATAAAATATGTCCTTCTAGCTTGAAGGATGAATATAAAAAAAAAAAATTGTTCAGAATTTGAATCATGTTACACATATTTATTATTTTTTTTATATATTTGATGTCTTTTTTCTTTCTTTAATTCAAAATTATTTAATTAATATTCTAATATATTTTTTTTTTTCTTTTATAAAACTCAACTAATTTTTTCATTCTTTAGTTTATTATATTATAAATATTATTTTTTCAACGATTAAACTATAAACCAACAAACTAATTTTATTATCGATCAAACTGAACCGACGGATGACAATTTTGAAAAACATCAACGATTGAGATAATTTTTTCGATAAAAAAACCGACCAAATCGAACTGTTTACCCTCCTAATATTTGGTATGAATAAGTGTAACTGAAAATTATTTTTTATTTTTTATTTTATAATATTTATTTTTTATTTATAAGTTTGGTTGACATGTATAAAGATTTTATATTTATTATATTATTTATATTTTAAAAATTATTTATTTAAAATTAATATATTTAATTATACATTTTTTAAAAATAATCTTTCCTTATATTTGAATTTTATAATACTAATTAATAATAGCTCAATATTCAAAATATTATTATCGTGTTTGTTCAATTGGTCTTCAAATTTTGGATATCAAATAATCTCAAAATACACTTACTTTCTCTCATATATATATATATATAATAATAATGCTTAATTTTCAAAATATCTAAATTGTCGGGTCGAGAGCGATGATTAGTTTGATTATATATGTGAGAGTAAATGGATACTTGAGTCGGATTGTAGGTTGTTCCGTCCATAAATATAAAACGGTTAAAAATAAAATTAAAAATAATATATATATATATATATATATATATATATATATATATATATATATATATATATATATATATATATATATATATATATATATATATTTCGAACTTGCAACCTAACAAAAACAAATACACCTTTTTAACCAACTAGGTCGGATTGTGGGTTGACCCGTTCATAAATTTAAAACAGTTAAAAATAAAATTAAAAATGTTATAGATATGTTTCGAACTTGTAACCTAACAAAAAAAATAAGTACACTTCTTTAACTAGACTAATAAAACTTTATATTTAAAATTCAACATCAAATTTGATCAACGTGAGACATTATTAACCATATAAGTTCAACTTTTTAACTAACTAATATATATATATATATAAATATAATGATGCTTAATTTTCAAAATGTCTAGATTGTCGGGTCGAGAGCGGTGATTAGTTTGAATATATATGTGAGAGCAAATGGATACTTGGGTGGGATTGTAGGTTGTCCCGTTCATAAATATAAAACGATTAAAAATAAAATTAAAAATGATATATATATATATATATATGTTTCGAACTTGCAACCTAACAAAACAAATACACATTTTTAACCAACTAGGTCGGATTGTGGGTTGACCCGTCCATAAATTTAAAATAGTTAAAAATAAAATTAATAATGTTATAGTATGTTTCGAACTTGCAACTTAACAAAAATAAGTACACTTTTTAACTAGACTAATAAAACTTTATATTTAAAATTAACAACAAATTTGATCAACGTGAGACATTATTAACCATATAAGTTCAACTTTTTAACTAATTAATATATTCATATATATATATATATATAATGATGCTTAATTTTCAAAATGTCTAGATTGTCGGGTCGAGAGCGGTGGTTAGTTTGAATATATATGCGAGAGTAAATGGATACTTTAGTCGGATTGTAGGTTGTCCCGTCCATAAATATAAAACGGTTAAAAATAAAATTTAAAATGATATATATATATATATTTCGAACTTGCAACCTAACAAAACAAATGCACATTTTTAACTAACTAGGTCGGATTGTGGGTTGACCCGTCCATAAATTTAAAACAGTTAAAAATAAAATTAAAAATGTTATAGGTATGTTTCGAACTTGCAACCTAACAAAAATAAGTACACTTCTTTAACTAAACTAATAAAACTTTATATTTAAAATTCAACACCAAATTTGATCAACTTAGACATTATTAACCATATAAGTTCAACTTTTTAAATAACTAATATATATATATATAATGCTTAATTTTTTCAAAGTGTCCAGATTGCCGAGTTAAGAGTTGCGGTTAATTTAGATATATATGAGAATAAATGAATATACTTGGATCGGATTGTTGGTTAACACGCAAAAAACTTAAAATTATTAAAAATAAAATAAAAAATGTTAACCGTAATTTTTTTCCCACTATTTCATATTATTACTCGTGCAAAGGGCTCCATGTTATTTACCATTAATATTTGTTACACATTATATTTATCGCATCGTAATAATAAAACTAAATAATTTGTGTAAGACCTTGTTTTGAGTTTTTAAAAAATCAAACCATAATTAAAAAAATTATTTAATCTATTTTATAATTAATCAAATCTCTTAATTTATTAATTAAAATATTCTTTATATTAATAATTAATTTTTTATAGAATACATTAATAACCTTTAATATTTTTTTATAAAACACCAAATTTTTAAAATTATTGTAAACTAATATTTTTTTAAACCACATTTAAACATACTATGATAATATTGGCGTTAAAAAATTAACATCAAGAGAACATACTTTCTAGATATTGAACAGGAGTCCTTAGTTGCTATCACTCCTTCAGTTGGCGTTTCTTTTCGAGTAATCCAATGAGTTTCTTTTCGAGTAATCCAATGAATAAACCGATACCGAATTGAGACCCAAAAATAAACTATTTCTAAATATGCTTTAAAATAAACTATTTCTAAATATGCTTTAGTATCTTCTCAGACCTTGACTTTTTCTAACCCGATTCTGTCCCGAACAACCGACTATTTTAGTGACCCAATTGAACAAACCCATTTTTTTATCCTTTTAAACACTAATTTAATATAATTTTTTATATTTAAAATAATTAAAATTTTCAAATTATATAACTTAAAAAATCACAATCAAAACAAATAACCAATTTTAAATATGATAAAATAAATATAAAAATTATTTTTCATTAAATCACCTGCTGAATTAAGAATTAAACATACTAAAAAGAGAGTAATATATACAAATTAGTTAAAGGTTTAAAATATGCCTTTCAAAACTTACATTTATACTTTAGCGTGACTAAATTGTGGATTAATCTATTTTAATTGTTAACCCCCAAAAAAAAATTACTTGGATCAAATTAGAAAATAAGACAAGAAAATTAATACTCAAATACATTTAGCAAATAATTATATAAATACAAAATAACCAAAATATATAAATTACTTAAAATCTTCATTCTTTCATTCTTCACTCACAAATAATTATATAAATTCAAAATACATTTTCTCCCCCCAAAAAAAAAAAAAAAAAAAATCAAATTCTTAAAATTTTATTTACTGTAAAGAGTAATTATAAAAAAACAAAATAAAAAAAACTTCTGACATTCTAAGTCAAAATCTATATTTACATCTATCAAGAATGTTTGGTTGAGAGGTTCACCTACAAATTATTAATAAATAATGAAAAAAATAATAACCCAATTATTTTTAAAAATATTAATAACAATATTGAATAACCAAGTTTTTGTACACATAATAGCCTCCACATTAAATCTATTCGGGTGAGGTCGTACTAAACGCAGACTCTGAAACAACTGTTAACACTGTAATTATCGACAAATCTTTTGCAACTGATTATAACATGAGATATTTAAAGTTACCATCCTAATAAGCGAGAATATAAATATTCATACTGGTTGGGAACAATTTTTTCTCCAAATACATATCATCTAACTCAAATTTCATTTGTGTGCTCATATATCTGTCACTCTCACAAAAATTGATAAAATTTGTAGAATAGATAATACTCATTAACTAGAGAATAATTGTGTTATTTGTGATCATTGGGGCATTGAAAATATCACTTGTATTCATTCAACAAATTTATAAAAATTTTGACTCACTTCATATAGTTTAATTTTCCATTCACTTGGATAAAAATGTGTAAAGTAATATTGAACCAACTTCAATTTATGAATTCAAAATACAAACAACAACCATAAAAAAATATGTATATCAAACCAATATTTCTCAAACTTTGACATCAATAGATTTGTCATATCTTGGATCTTTTCATTATAAGACTATCTAACTACCAAAAATCAAAAATCAGTTTAATCTAACATATTTTAGCAAAACATATATTAGACGTTGAATATTTTGTTTAAAAAAATAACTTAATCGAATTAAAAAATAGTTGTAGTGTTTCACATATTTCTTGGACACAATCTCACTCATTAACGTTTGGTTCGTGTTTGTAATGATTATCCTAGGAGAACATCGACAAAAATCAACTTATAAAACAGTTTTAACATGATTTTTTTTTAAAAGACAATTTATTACTTATGGGCAAATGTCTTTGCTTGATCTTCAATCCTTCTAAGCAAAATCATATAATACACAACACTATCACACACTTTTTAATTTTAATTGACGTTTTAATGACATTTAACCCGTCTTTCACAATCAAATTCAAAATAAGTTCAAAACATATTCACCGTTAGATAACAAATAACTTTTGTGCAGCATACGCACAACATCTTGAATCATTACATTATTTGTAAAACAATTGTCAACGGTGATGATTGACAATTTGAAGTCTAGATTACATTCTAATAATGTGTTCGTTAACAAATTAGCCAAAATTTTGCTTTTATGTGGACATGGTACGTAGATAAATCTCAACAAAAAAACTTTGCAACACTCATTTATCATCGATAAAATGTGTCGTCACAACCATATACATTTTATGTTAGTATGTGCAAGTACACATGTCGTGGTGATAGCGATTATTTATTAATTTTTTTCTAACAAAAGATTTACTCTAATTTTTTTAGACTCACAAATTTTTAACACATCTTTTTTATGGTGTTTCTCAAAAGAAATCGCATTGATTTTTGACGAACATATTCGAGTAAAACTCTAAATTTTATGTGTTCTACCATTGAAAGTGGATAGTCATGAAAAATGATCTTAATTACATGTTTTTGAAATTTCTCATCATTAAATTATGGTCATTTTTTTCATTTAATGATAAAAAATTTGATAATTTTTTAATAACTATCCACGGTAAAACACTTAAAATTTAAAGCTTTACTTGAAGTATCGTAAAAAAACCGATACGATTTCCTTCAAGAAACACCACAAAAAAAGAAGTGTTAAAAAATTATAAGGCTGAAAAAGATAGAGCTAAACTTTTGTTAGAAAAAAATGAATCGAGAATCGTTATCACAACCGATATTTGTACTTGTCAATACCAATGAAAATTGTATATGGTTGTGATGACACATTTTATCGACGATAAATTGGTGTTACAAATATTTTTGTTGAGATTTATCTACGTAAAATGTCAATATAAGAGCAAAACTTTGGTCAATGTGTTAACAAATACATTGTTAGAATGAAATATGGACTTCAAATTGTCAACCATTACCGTTGACAATTACTCTGCAAATAATGTAATGGTTAAAGATGTGGTGTTTAAGTTGCACAAAAATTATTTGTTATCTAACCGTGAATATGTTAATATGTAATATTATGCACATATTTTGAATTTGATTGTAAAAGATAAGTTATATGTTATTAAGTCGTCAATTGAGAAAATACGTGATAGGTATAATAGTTGACTTCGTTTAGAAGGATCATGCAAATACACTTGAAATGCCCATGAATAATAAATTGTCTTTAAATTGTCCAACTCAATGAAATTCAACTTTTTTTATGCTAAAAACTGTTTTGCATGCTAAGGGTAAAAATAACATTTTAAAAGGTGAAAATAGTTATTAAATTATTAATTGGTAAAATTCAGGTCACTAATGTACCCGATTTTTTGGTGCAGAATTTGGTCCGGTTTGGTCCGGTTCGAAGCCCGACCTTTTGCCATGCCTACTAACATGAGATATGTATTAATGTTTCAAAGCATAGAACAGAGAGAAAGTTCCACACCTTCTAGGGATACTAATCCCCCTTGCGTCATGCTTATTTGATCAATTAGCAATCGCATTGACTTGTACAATGATTTTTAGATTCCACCTGTTATTACGACAAGATCACTCTTAATCAAAAAAAAAAAAATCCTTATAAAAGATGCTGCAAGATAAAGCATCCACAACATATGAAAGCTAATAACTGGCATGGAAATCAATAAAGACAAGTATAAATTTGTTGATTATAGATTGCTTAAATAACACTCCTGAGAATATTACTTGGAATGAACATCCACAACATATGAAAGATTCACCAGAATTAATTGCAGACATAAGTAGATTATTGAGGGTATCACACAATAACAAGATCACATGCATGAAGAGATACTGTCAACATGAAACATTGCAAGAAAAATTATATTGGAGAGAGCCACTATTACTGAATAGTAGTTTGACTATTCAATAAATGAATAACAAAAGATGGTGTTTGATGTACGGGTGAAAAGTCCAACCCTTACTACTCAAAATACATTTGATCCACCAGATGCTGGTTCAGGGTCTAGAGTACAAATTGAATCAATCAGACCACGATCACCCCTAGTTTGAACTAAAAGTTAAATGCGTTCGAGATATATTAATATTTACCATGGACAGATATTTTTTGCACATATAAACGAATTTGAAACTATTGAAGAATTTAAGATTTGATCATATATATTTTTAGCACATTTGATTAGTTAAATATTGACTTTTTAATATTTGTTTGTTTTTTCCGATTTGAATATAAAGAAAATTAGACTTGGTATTGTTCCTCAGTTACTACAGGATGTTTGTTGGAAGACATTATTTGCCTCCCATTAATGAGCATCTATTGATACATTTATTCAATTAGAAAACTTTAATTTCAATAATATCATCTATTACTATTTGAAGTTGTTTTGTTGGTATCTTCAGACTTGATTTCTGTTAATAAATCATTTGTGAAGATAGTCCACAAACATTGATGTATGGGACGGATATACAAAAAAATGACAAACTGACCATATATCGATACCAGGTCTACTTTGTCATGTATTGAACAGGGTATAGGGTTTTGATAAGTAAACAATGATCTATTAAGGCCAAATGATATTTAACCAAATTTTTGAACCAACCTGATCTGCGATCACCTTAATTTGATGTGATTTATCTGTGAAGTATTTTCATTTATAAACCATGACACACAATTTGATCTGAGAATCTAAAATCAAACAACCACACACACCACAACAAACAAGCATTTCACTATAAGCTTTTGAATTCTATCTTGAAACTAATCAATATGAGAGGTGATTTGGGAAAGAGGTGATTTTACTTTCAATAATTAATTACTGTTCTTATTTGAAAATAACAAAGTTTGGAAACGTTCTAAAGGGAGGTTGAGAAGGGAAATGATATTCAGGATTTACATATTAAAGAAGGTAATACCAAGTATGAGAGGAAAATGCAAAGTTTGAGTATTGATAGAAATTGACATAAGGGTTTGCCCTAAATCAGTCTATATGGTGGTTTCTAAAGTTGATAGCAATTCAAATTAAGAACAGTAAATCCAACGCTCGTGATGAATTCAAGTAAGAGTAGCTGATGTTGTATGCGAATTTAAACTAAATAAGCACATAAGACCAGAAGACAGTACCGTAAGAGCAGCAGATTATCTCTGTTTGCTTTGTTCTCGTTTTCAGCGTCGATCTGACCTATAATTCCAACTTCAACCTTGCAGTTGATGAATCATGATCGGTTGTCTTTGTTTACGTTTGCAGATGAGAAACTGAACGCCTTACTGACGGGTGAGGTTGCGGAGATTGTGTTATTGGTTGTTTCGGATCGGAATTTTTTCTAGGTCGGAGGTTAGACTCAGCGGTTATGGCTTCTCTCTGAAATTGCGAAGATTGAGAATAGGGTTGCGGTATGGATATAGGGACTCTGGCTATTGGACGGATACAGGTCCATTGTAGGAGGAGATGTGGCTCGTTGATCTAACAAGTAATCGGAGAAGGAGGAATCGACATCGATCAACACAAGAAGGGAAAAGAATGTTGGACAAAGATAATCTAATTAATGACCTTGAAGTTTGACCTTTTATTAAAATTAAGGACAATACTTAATAATTGAATATTACATGTTCTTTTTTTATTCCTAAGAACAAAATAGTACATTAAACCATCTCCAACCTATAAATTCATTCCTAAATCCAAAATTCAGTAAATATCACTTTAAACAATAATTTATTTTAACCCAAAAACTCATTTTCAAACTCAAAATAATATTCTTATAATATTTCTTTCTTAAACTAACTTTTTAACCTTAATAATATTATCTATATATTTATCAAATTTACGTATTTAATCTTAATCTTTTTTTGTTTTTAATAAAATTAAGATAAAATTAATTATATATCAATAATTCTTACCTAATATATAATTTAATAATATATTTAAATAAATAAACATATTATACTAAAATTTAAGTTATAAAATATAACATAAAAATATATAATAAAATAAATAAATAAATAAAATAAAATTTAAGTATAATAAAATTTAATATTTATTTATAGAGCAAATGAAATGTTTCAAATAATTTAAATAAACAAATTTAATATTTAAATTTAAGAGCGTATATATTTGAAGGGCTTATTTGAAAATTTATAAAAAAAATTAGGAAATGAACTGTAAGGACGTATATATGCGTTTTTTGTTTAGAGAGAGGGTAAATTCTCATTTTGCGTATGCGTTTGGTGGCCGGTTAGAAAAAAAATGATGATGCGTTTGCGTTTGTTGTCCGGTTGAAAATGGCCTTAGGCTTAATAGAAAGAAAAAGTTGAACTGATGGTACAAACAGTTAAATAAAATAAAAAATTTGACTTGAAATTATTTTAATGATAATTAAACTGATATTTCATCCCTACAATTTTTTCTTTACTTGTGTGTTTGGTTACAAATGAGAAAGGTTTGATTATACATGAGAAAAAGTTATTGCGCGTTATGTTTATCACATTATAGTTTCTATTTTAAATTTTATTTTTTAAAAAATATTATTATTTTATATCTTATTTATTTATTCAATAGGCATATATCTAAAAAAAACATGTATCTAATTTTGTATCATTTTTTTTTAAATAATTCGTTTATGTCATTAGTCCTAAATCTAAAAAAAATTGCTAACCCATGAAAACGAAGAGTGAAAATCTAAAAAAAAAACAAATATACCTATAAAAGAGAATGAAAAAAATTAAGTTAAAAAAAAGTAAAATTCAAACAAAATCTTACTTAAAATATTATACGCGTCTTAAAATAATTATTTTACTATTTTTTTTATTATTAACTTATATATACAGTAGAAACTCGATAAATTAATACTCGATTATTTAATAAATTCTCTAAGATAATATTTTTGGCCGGTCCCGATTCGGGAATAATGTGCTAAATTAATAATTCGCTAAAATTATAAGATAATACATTTTTGATAATTTCTTTAGACCCCATATAAAATATAAAATATAAATTAATAATTCCTTATATATAGCATATTACATGAATGATTTATGAAAGTTTCTTGAAAAATGACTCAATTGTTTTTTGTTTTTTGTTGAAATAAAATTTTCCTTGAATGTCGTCTCTAATTTTCCTTAGCATGGTAAGAACTTCTAATGTTGTTTTCTCATAGCTCAACAAGAAATTGTTCAATGTGATTGTTGTTTTAATAACTTCGTTTCGCGAAGGGGGCTCCATTGTAGAATTTTCATCATCTTCTTCATCGATATTATCTTTATTAATTCCAATAACGCTTTCAATAATTTCTTCATCAGTCAACAACTGTGCAACTACATTTTCTTCTGGGTAAGTTAGAACATCTTCGACATCCATTGCATTGCAATAACCCAAATCTTTGATCAAATTCTGGAGTTCTCGAGTGCTTTCACCACCTTCATTTGAGTTCTCAAAAGTCACGTTATCTGTTGATCGAAGTTTACAATGACGAAAGCAGTTCACAATTGTATTTGCACGAACATCCATAGTCCGTGCTGAAATTGCAATATTCATTGCATCTAACACATTTATTTTTGCTGGATTTGGAACCCACAATTCATAACCCTCCAAAAGACTTAAAAGCTCCTATGATCCACGCGTCACAAGGTTGAATTTTTGAAGTTGTGTTTGGTGGCAAAAAAATAATTCAACATTTCGTAATCCTTCAATAATTTTTGGATGAGTAGGGAAATTATCCACAATCAAGAGAATTTTTATTCCAACCATTTTTTTATCAAGTTGGCGAACATATTCTTCAAATAACACACCAGTCATCCAAGCTCGTTTGTTAGCACGGTACTCATAGTTCAGACTGTTCAAGTTACATTCTTCAAGCACCTTGGTTTAACATATTTCCCAATAATCCATAAAGGAAGTTTTTCCGAACCGTCCTCATTACAGCAAATAGCAATAGTTAGTCTTTCCTTGTCTTATAATTTCCCTTCAAGCTGCATTGTTACAAGGGAATGATCCGGTTGAAGTCCAAAAAACAAACCTGTTTAAGATCAAAACATGTAAATAATTACATCACTAAAGTACAAAATATAAAATAAAATATAGGGTTGATTTCGTTAATAAAAAAACAAACATGTTTCATCCATATTAAAGATGTGTTTCATTTCAAACTGATCAACTTTGTCTCTTATGGAATTTAATTTGTCCTCCATGCCCTCCATTTCAACAGATCCACTCTCTCTGAAACGCCGAAATTTTTTAATTCCATATCTTGCTTTGAACTTTCCAAGCCAACCAATAGAAAAAGTAAAGTCTAGAGCATCCACGGGATACATATCTTTCATGAACGTTTTCTCCTTCTCGATGATTAGTTCACCTGTCATATTCACATGTTCTTGATATTGAGGAATCCATTCATAGAGAGATTTTTCTAAGTCAAGAAATTTTGCCGGTTTGTGTCGCTTAACATCGCCTCTTTCGGGAGCAAGTGAGAGATACTCTAAAGACCGCTTAACTGTATTTGATATTGTCGCTTGACTCACCTACAAACCATAGTTACTATGAACCCATTCTTGCAATTGCTTTTGAGTGAGACTTGAATTATCCTTGTTGTGCTTGCATAATGCTCTTCGAATCTCGTCTGTCATTGTTGTTTTTTTTCACACCTTTAAGATGGGAAGTCATGTTGTGTGTATAATTTGTTTGTCTTAATCTACAGTATTTTGATCTTGTTTATATAGAAAATATTTTTAATGTCCATAAAGTGATACATTGAACACAAGAAGCATAATAAGGTGGGAGATTGAAAGTTTCTTTCAAATTGGGCCATTCATTTGATATACAGTACATACATATATACAATAATTAAGTGGAAGTTTAAAGGTGTTTGTAAACTAAGTATTTTACTATAAATTAATAAAATATTAATTAATATATAAATTAATAATTATTAATTTATCGATTAATTAATAACTATTTTAATTAATAAATTTTGGTCGTCTAAAGTGTATTATTTTATAGAGTTTCTACCCTATATATATAGGGACGACAATTGGGCGGTTCGGGTGGGGAATACATCATCTCTACTAGAGCGGTCAGACGGGCCAACCAATGACGGAGCGGGCCTGCATATCAAAACTCATCGTTTGATGGGTCGACGACAGGCCAGCTTACCATCCCGGCGGGTTGAAAATTCTCAAACCAATGTGGGTTATGGGTTAGACGGCCAGCCCGCAGGTTGTTTCACTATAAATAAAAATAAATAAAAATTATTAATAATTCTAGAAAACAAGAGTTTAAGAATATGATCAAATAGTCATAATACACACCAAACAAGAGTCTTGTCTATCGTTACACATTAATTGACCAAATAGTTCAACAAAGTAACTAAAATTTGAAAAATTCATAAAATAGAAATTTTAGTAAAGTCAATACTCTTTAAATATCATTCTTCAAAAAATCTAAGGCTATGCGGCATATGCCTATAAGGCTATTAATCAGATTAGATTTTTTTTTGCCAGCCCGCGGGCCAACCCAAGCCCGACCCGCATATACCCGCGATCCGAGTGGGATGGCCCGTGTAGACCCACTTCCAAATGAGTTTCTAATATTTCAACCCAACCAGTCTAAATTGTTTGGCGGGGCAGGACAACCCAACAGGCCTAACCCAAATTGACGGCTCTAATCTCTGTCCCATTTTTATTTTGGGATTTTTTTTACTACTATCTCCGTCCCATTCGGTTTTGGAAAATCACCACGGGGCACCGTTTATACTATATTCTTAAAAATACATAAATTTTCTATATAATGAAATTATATAAATATATTTTTTAATATAATATAATATATTAAAAAAAATATTATTTTGAAAAATAAATTCAAAACTCTTATAAAATATAATACATAAATAAATATATTGGTGATTTTATATATTTAATTGTGTTTTTAGTATTCGGGGCATAATCGGGGTGAAATCGAGGCAGTTCGGTGTGGAGACATAAATACCATCCTCACTCTATTCCCGGCCAGCTATCAGTCAAATCAGCAAAAACTCGCTCCAAATAAGACAATTCGATTTAATTACCACGGAACGGTTTCAAATTGTCATCCTTACTTAGAAACAATAGTCTTGTGACCCATTATCATTCATTCATATGTGTTATGCAGTTTAATATATATATATATATATATATATATATATATATATATTATTTTAGGAAGTGTTTTAAACATAATATCTAAAATGTTATTTATTTGATAGAAAAAAATTCGAGACATTTTAAAAATATAAGTTCAACTTTATAACTAACAAATATATATATATATATATATATATATATAATGATGTTTAATGTCCGGATTTTCGGGTCGAGAAACCGTGGTTAATTTGGATATATATGTGAGAGTAGATGGATATTTGAGTCGAATTATTATCATATTTTTATCGTAATATTTTTTTTACGATTTTTTTTATCATTATTCGTGTAAATATATAGACTACATGATAGTGACCTTTAATCTCATTATATATTAACAGAGCTAATGCACAACTCTGAATACTCACTCAATTTAAGTGTAAAAACACTACATTTTCTCATCCACTCATAGACAAAGGTAAATATTAAATCTAGAAATGTGCATCTAACAAAGAAGCAAAATATTTTTATGAAATCACTATAGTATTTTTCAAGTAAATCCTTCACTTAATATGATTTTAAAAATCATTATTGTTATATATAACTAATTGAAGTGGAAAGACCCTTGATATATCTTCTATAAATCAATCATTCATAGAATATTCATAATACAGGTCCCTATCATTCTCTACTGATTCAAAAAAAAATTATTATCAAAGAAGTTAATATTATGGAATGAACTTCATCTTTTTCATTTTATTGTAAACATGAAATTATTTATTTTATTCCATCCAACATAAACACACATATGTGAGAAATTTGGGGTTTACCATAAGTGTTGTGATAAGTATATGTCTCAATTCAATAAGTATAATTTGTCTGCAAATTGTCTAACACGACAAAATAACTCTACAAAACAAATGACAACATACAACAAAAAAATGAAAAGAAATTAGAAAATGTTGTTGAAGTAAAAAAAATATATTTTTACCATTCATTAAGTTATTGTTCTCTTCAAAATGTCATTAAATGAATTTCTTATCATTAAATATTTTTTGTTTTGTTTAGTAAAGTTTTTGGTTGCTTAAAATATTTTCCCCTAATTTTTATTCAAGGGACCTCCTTTAATGTTGAAAGCCTATTTCAAATCTTGAATAATTTGATATTGTTCATGATTTAGGGGTTGTACATGTAAAGTATTCTTATAATTGAAGGCACCGAATTAGCATAATTCATATTCTATTTGTTCGAGAATGATTCTTGAGGCGAGGGTGAACTTAACTTAGGGATTACGTTTGAGTTTCTAAAACTCTTTTCACGAAAGAATATATCATACGACAAATATGAATTTCCTTTAAAATCAATTTGAATACAAAAGATAAAATTAATATATTTGTAACAAATTATATGATAAACAAAATAAAAGAAAAACAAATTAAGACTGTTGTAATTGGTTAAGCTCACTTAAAGCATAAGGAAGAGTCTAAACAAGAGCACGAGTTCTATTTGTAGTTTGACCTTCAAGATAAATCATTATGGATCTCTTCAACCAAGTGTAGTACCTTGTTGATACTTCAGGCTCCGAAAATCTTGATGGAACATAAATCACATCATCTAAAAACAGCCTCAAATAATTGTTCCCACCAATCAGAGAAGTTTCAACTCTACTAGCAACGGGGATGTCTTGATCAAGCCCAAACTGCATCGCCACTCGTTGAGGCAGATATTGCTCAATGCAACCATCTTCTAACCCAACAAGTTCACATGTCCTTATACATCGGACATAGTTTTGGAGAGCTTCTGTTTGGTAATAAACAGCTATCTTCCTCACTTGTTTCGACTTGTATAGTTCTGACATGAACCCTTGATTATAATCACAACCAGTGTACGGCCTCCACTTAAAGGTCTTCCCGCTTCTATCATAAACTCGAGCGAGATTTTCAATCTTAGGGCCCTCTGTCTTCGCTTTGTGCCATTTAGTTATTATTGGTACCGTGGTTAGAGTTGTCCTAACGCCTAGTGGCCTCAAGGACTCAAACCTCTCCCATATCCAAACCTGGACCAGCTGAAATGGAGCCCACATTGTGATTTTGTCGGGCAATGTCAACCTGGATCTAGATGGCTTACGAACAGAGATTTGCTCGCGTCTTTTGAGCAAACCAAGATCCCTGTAAAGGCTGGCGAGGACAGCCGGGGCCAAAGCGATTCTAGCTCCCCTAGCGAGATGAATTGCAACTGGAAACACAACCTTTCGAATAGTGTCAATGGCAGGTCCAGGAAAAACAAACCTAGAGAGCCAATGTGATAGAAAGGCTTCATGTTCTATCTCACTCCCACTGCCCATGAATCTGTCCATCCAAAGCTTTTGGCAAGCTCTAGATGCTTTTGTACGTCCGATGACCAGCCTTTCCTCTTTAAGCTGGTTCTCGATGTCTTTCAAAGCAGGGGATTCCAGCGGCTGGAGAACACAATGGCCTCCAAGACTGTAGCCTCCTATAACGGCTACATCTTCGAGTGTAATTGTAGCTTCTCCCCATGGAAAAATGAAGGATTTGGTCTCCGAACACCATCTTTCAGAGAGTTCTAGGACAACGTCCTTGTGTTGAATGATGGTGGAGATGGAGCTATTGATGGCGTCCGAAATTCCTGCACCCTCCCACAGAGACTGATAGCGTGGGCGCATTTGGGAGACCCATTGTTCCCAACGGTCGGTAGGCTTTCTCCAGCCATCGAAGGAGACCTTGAGAGGGAGCTGGGTGCTGGAAATTGATGAGCCAGAGCTCTCATTCATCGAATTCGGGAACAGCCCCATCGATGATGCATCCTCTGCAGTGAGTGCCGGAAGGAGGAAATGGGCTTTCCTTGATATGGGTTTTCCACCCCTAGGCGGCATCACCCACTCCTCTCTTTCTACCATTAGAGTTACAATTGACTGTCTAGCCATTGATGCAAACCTTTATAACAAATAACAGAGAGGACGTGATAGCTAGACGAAGAAGATGAAATTAGAATATATATGTAGAAAATAGAAATCACAAAAACTATATCAAATTAGATTACTTTCTTTATATGATCAAATTAAATTGCTTTCTTTATATGATCAAATTAAATTGAGGATATCTGAAATAGATTACACAATTACTTTTTTACTTAATTTTTCATCTTCTTTTACTAATTATTTAAAAAAGTTATTTGACTTTCAAATATATTTTATCTATTTATTATAATTCTTTTATATAATTAAACTTTTTTTAAATTTAAAAACAATGTCATTTAGTTTTTGAAAATCAAAACTTAAGAATATATAATTCATTTGACATATTATAAAAAATGCAAGTATTAATCTAGTATAAAAAAGGTACAATATTGTTGATACAATTTTTCTTTTGCTTTTGATACAAAAGTAATAATATTATATCTATAAATATTTGCTCAATTCCTTTCATTCGGGTTACAATTGCTAAGAATAATAATCTCTAATAAAAATAATTCAATAAATATAATAAACATATGTTAATTGATGAACAAAAATAATAATTTCTAACATTAATCTTAACATTAACTAACCGTATATTGTTATTATTAGTTATAATATTGCTATTCAAAACAAAAATCTAAAGTATGTCAAAAAATTGATAAGAACATTAAAAATACATTTCATTGAATTTTGAGGAGAACAAACCACTTAATTATAAGCATGTTATTTGACATTGTCGCTTTATTATATTTCGTTTTTAGAAATTTAATGTTTTGTCGTTTATTGTCGTTTTGTTTTTATAATTTATTTGTCGTGTTAGGCGTCTTGGACTTAAATGCTATTTTTTAATGCAAGTTGAATTTTTGTCTTACATTTTTTTATACAGCTCTTGAAATTTGATATAAAATTTTTTTTAAATAAATATTTCATAGTCAATGTAAAACTCAAGGAAAAAAATTAAAGGAAAATGGATAAAAATAAATTAACTTTTGAGATATATAAAAATAAATAATATGACTAAAAACATATTATCTGATTTGAGGGTTAATTATAGGGATAAATTAGTGTGATAACTCATTCAATAATTTCTTAGTTAATTTAAATATTTTTATTTAATTTAAAAAAAGATAATAAAATTTCATACATTGATCTTATTTAGTTGAATTAAACATTTATAAAAAATATAAATAAAAAACATTTGATCATATAAGCGGTGCATGTAATTGATGATATTTGTTTTATAATATAACTAATTTATCACACCCATCTAGTTAAATTTCAAATATACGATTCACTCAGGAAATTTTTGTTGAAAGTTTTTTTTTTTTTAAAAAAAAGTGGTTGATATTTAATAAATAAAAAACAATATTATGTGATTTTTTTTATTAGGATTGCTTAATTATGTTTACTTATACTGTACATTAAACTTGATAAATATTCATAAAATTAAAATTAGAAGTTATATTCAATTTTTTTCTTTCTTTCTGAAATTGTAAATTGATTGAAGAATAGACTAGATTGATTGTACTAGATAAATTAGTTTTTCTTCCACTATTTAATAGTACAATAATAGTATGGTTTAATAAAAGGTTATATTTTCAAAAAAATATCATGCCTATTAATTTTGGAAATAAGGCTATTATTGGTGTTATTTCGTCAAATTTCCCATTTTTTACCCATAAGTAGTACATTAGGCTTAATAGAGAGAAAAAGTCGAACGGATGGTACAAACAGTTAGATAAAAAAAATTGACTTCAATTTTTTTTTAATGATAATTAAACTGATGTTTTGATCCTATAATTTTTTTTCTTCTGGGTGGTGTGTTTGGTTACAAATGATAAAGATTTGATTATACACGAGAAAGAGTTATTGCGTTATGTATTACGTGTTTATCACATTATAATCTCTATTTTAAATTTTATTTTTTAAAAAAATATTATTATTTTGTACCTTATTGATTTATTCAATAGGCATACATCTAAAAAAATCTAAAAAAATATGTGTCTAATTTTGTATCATTCTTTTCTTAAATAATTCGTTTATCTAAAAAAAATGCTAACCCTTGAAAACAAATAGTGAAAATCTAAAAAAAACAAATATATAATGGGAATGAAAAAAGTTAATTAAAAAAAAAAAATTAAAATTCAAACAAAATCTTACTTAAAATATTATACGCGTTTTAAAATAATTATTTTATTATTTTTGTTTTCTTATTATCAAAATTATATATATATATATAATTGATAATCATATATTATATATATATATATATATATATAATTGATAATCATATATTATATTATTCATATACTTTATAAATAAATAAATATATATAAATTATAAAGTTCCTTAAAAATAGGGATGAAAATGAGACGGTTCGAGTGGGGAGTACATTTATCATCTTTACTAAAGCGGTCAGACGGGCCAATCCATGGTGGGGGCAGGCCTACCCATCAAAACCCATCGTTTGACAGGTCGACGACAGGCTGAAAATCCCCAACCCACGGACTGTCTCACTACAAATAAAAAAAATAAAAATCATTAATAATTCTAAAAAATAAGAGTTCAAGAACATGATCAAATAGTCATAATACACACCAAATAAAAGTCTTGTCTATCGTTACACATTAATTGACAAAATACTTCAATAAACTAACTAAAATTTGAAAATTTTCATAAAATAAAATTTTTAGTAAAGTCAACATTCTTTAAAAAAAATCTAGGGCTATGCAGCATATGCCTATAAGGCTATAAATCAGATTAGATTTTTTTTGCCAACCTGCGGGCCAACCCAAGCCCGACTTGCCTAGGCCCGCGACCTGAGCGGGCTGACCCGTGTAGACCCACTTCTAAATGGGTTTCTAATATTTCAACCCAATCCGTTTAAATTGTTTGGCGGGGCGAGCCAACCCAATGGGCCTAACCCAAATTGACGGCTCTAATCTCTGCTCCATTTTTATTTCGCGATTTTTTTACTACAACCTCCGCCCCATTCGGTTTTGGGAAATCACCATGGGACACCGTTTATACCATATTCTCAAAAATACATAATTTTTTTATACAATGAAATTATATAAAAATATTATTTAATATAATATAATATATTAAAAAATATATTATTATGAAAAATAAATTTAAAACTCTTATAAAATATAATATATAAATAGATATGTTGGTGATTTTATATATTTAATTGTGTTTTTAGTATTCGGGGCATAATTAGAGGGGAATCGAGGCGGTTCGGGGTGGAGACACAAATACCATCCCCGCTCCATTCCCGATCAACTACCAGTCAAACCAGGAAAAACCTATTCCAAACGGGACAATTCGATTCAATTACCGCGGGACAGTTTTAAATTGTCATCCTACTTAGAAATAATAGTCTTGTGATCTATTATCATTCATTCATATGTGTTATGTAGTTGAATATATATATATATATATATATATATATATATATATATATATATATATATATATATTAATATTAATATTAGGAAGTGTTTTAAACCTAGTATCTAAAATGTTTTTCATTTGATAGAAAAAAACTCCGTGTGGAAGTGAAAGTAGGGCTTAAAACAAATGGGTGCCCCGATTTGATTCCTTCAAATGTCATTAATTTTAATGCAAAAAGAAACAAACATTTTGACATTCAACTTCACAAGCAGTCTCATTTTTTTAGTCATTGTATACTAAGGACACCAACTAACCAAATTTTAGCAAGCACTTTTTTTTTTCTTTTGCCTACCCCAAATCAAACATGTTTGAATCTAAGACAAATACATAACACCAAGTACAGTCTCTTAAACCTAAACTAAACATTATCATAACACTCAACATTAAAAATCATATTTTTATAGTAAACAAAAACATGATTTTCTGAAACATCTTCTCACATTGTGCATATTTTCAAACACTATTTATAACATATCCAACACTTATCACAAAAACCAACAACAATACAGATTAGAAAACGTAACTTGCACGGCCAAATTCTAAACCAAAATCAAAATTCATTTTCCCTTTTTCAGTTACTCTCAAACACTTAACCAATATAGAATCATCTTATAGAGCATTTGGAAATAAGTAGTATTATAAAATCAAACTTTGAATGACCCGAACATCAAATGATATTCTTTACAATTGGATTTTTGAAAGATCGACAAATTATATAACAAATTAAATTAGTGTTGGATCTTACACCGTTTATAAATGGAGCAAAATCATTCGATCCTAATACAAACAGAGGTATCTCGCTTCAAACTCTATAAAATCAAAAATAAACTCAAGTCTCCCCAAATATTATCCTCATTGTTTTTCGAAATCTTTTCTCTATCTCCACCTCTTCCCCTAATCCTTTTCCTCGACCTCCTTTTTCTAGCAATTTCTTCGCGGACCTCGTGATCCTTATGGCTCAAGCGATTTGATTAAGGAGATCAACATCTTTGTTTTTTTTTTCTTCTGAAAGGTTTATGTGCCTAATTGGTTTTATTACGTTTTATCTTATCAATTATTTTTCAGGTCCTAGACTACAACATGTTTTTCTTGCATTGTAAAATAATATTTAAATGCTGGTACTTAAGGCTGATGTCGATGAGTGATAAGGAAAATAACTGAAAATTTTCATTTGAAGGTAGTAGGATTTAAAAATAAATCCCAAACAGACCATTATATTTTTTTATGAAAATATTCTAAAAATATTTTCATTTTTTTTTTCAGTTTTTTAGAAAATGTTTGGAGTTCCAAAATTATAAAAATAATTTTAAAACTTATATAATTTAAACTAAATTGGCCCCTAGGACTAGGGATGACAACGGGTACCCTACCCACCGGGTAGTGAAGTACCCGTCCGTGAACCCGATTTCCATTTCACTACCCGACCCTGAACCCAACGAGTATCGCTATTTCTATCCACATCTCCGATTTTTTGGGTACTTGATTCACGACGGGCACCCCATTGCCCGATCAAATATTTATATGATTGTAGTGATTTAAAAAAATATAACTTTAAAAATGTTGATAAAAACAAAAAGACATAACATACATGATTACTTACCTATTTAGTAATTAATCTTGAAGAGATAACAACTTTGTTGTTACTATAACTGAAAAAAACTTTAGAATTTAGGTTAAAGAGTTTTTTTTAGATAAGAAATGAGAAGAATAAACAAGTTTTTTGATGATAAAGATGAGAAAGAGAAATTATAATTTTTTATTAAGAAAAGTTGAAGATTAAGAGTACTTAGGAGAGATAAAGAATTTTATTGGAAATATTAAAAAAGTAAAGTTGAGTGGAGTGTGTATAAGAGAAAAATAAATGATGTATTTATTATGATATTGTCATGATTGGGCATGTGAAAAGTCACCTTATTCCTTAATTAAAATAATATTTTTTTAATAACAATATAAACGGGTATAGAGTTTGGGTTTCACATACTTCCCATCCCCGAACCCACACCCGATCGGGTACATTGTCTCCCTTCCCATGCCCGACCCAAACCCGATTTAAAATACTTGAACCCGACCATCGTATACCTAAGGGTATCGGGTATACGGGTACCTATTGACATCACTACCTAGGACTGTCTCTCTTGGTCTTAGGTGTGATTTTCCTTAGTCTTGGGCTAAAACCCTCGGTCCTGAGTTGAGGTCCCTCGATCGAGGTGTGTGTTTCTTTTGGTCGGCCGCGGGAGGCTCTCGGTCCTGGGCTAGGAATCCTCGGTCGGGTGTAAGATTCATTTGGTCGGGGTGCAGAAGGTTTCTCGGTCCTAGGTTAGGAACTCTCGATCGGGTTGTGAAAGACTTCTCGGTCCTAGGCTAAGAATTATCGGTTTGGTGCAAGATTCCTCGGTCGAAATGCAAAAAGCTTCTTAATCCTGAGCTAAGAATTCTCATTCCTAGGTCGAAACTTTGTTGAGGCCTCAGTTGGACGTAAAAAACATCAAATTGCAGCAGGTTTGATGTTTTTGACTAGGGACCTAATCCATTGATCCAAGGGCATAGGAAGCTTCGCCTAGACCCAAGGATTATTTATAATATTATCACGATGCATCATTCGATTGAGATGATGTTCCATTTAACTCAAACAGTTTTGAAATAAAAAACAGGGTTTTGATTTTTAAGCTTTAATGAAACGTAAGGAACTTGTCAATAGCTTCAATATGTTTTATAGTTGTTCGTTTTAACCATTTAAAAAAACTAAAATTTTAGTTTTTAATCAAACATGATCGGGATGGCTTAGAATTTGTTTAAATATATTCCCAACATCCTTAAAACTATGTTGGGAAGCGTTCTGGAATGTTGTTCTTGAGAAATAACCCAAGAATAAAATCCCAATTTTGAAAATTTTCAAAATCAAATTTGAGTATTTCTGATATAGGTTGATTGTTCGTTTTGTTTCAATATAAAACATATAAATGATCTTAGAATCGTTTACAATCAAGAAATAAGACAATCAAGTAGTATATGAAAATAATTAAATTTAAATGTAAATTTCAATTCAAACTTGTAATTTGAATTGAAGTGTCATTGGAATCTTATTGTAAGTTGGAGAACACTCCTTAACTCTTTTAAAAAGCTTCATGAATGCCTGAATCTGAGCTTTATAGCCTTACACAAAATTTTCAAATTTTCAAAAAACCTTGAAGATCTTCATTGGCAAATTTTTATTCTTGATTGATTGAGGGCTTGATGGATCTCTTCCCTTCAGTTTTCCTAGAGGAGACTACAAAGGTCAGTTCATCGACCAAGTTGATCAAATTTAGCCAAAAAGACCATTAATGATTTTTTATTTGATCTTCGGTTAGTTTCCTGTATATGCAATGATGTTGCCTCAAAGTGTAAAGGAAATAATCATTGAAGTAGGGTGATCATTTCATTTTTTGAACGGAGTCGAATGGTGGAGAAACGACAAAGTTCCATCTTTGAAAAATCAAAGATGACAGCTTATTCTTTGTCGCGAGAAAAAAGACAAACTAGAATAAACGACGTCATTTTAGGCCAAAAATCAAACGCGGGATGCTCCGTCCGCATTTTGTTGGCGATGGGCGATCCAAGTGTGTCTGGGTTGACGTCGTTGGAGGCGTCTGTCTGCTGATCTGCTGCTGCACGGAAGCGTCCCACTTTTGTTGCAGCGGGCTACGCTGTCGAGTACTAGGCGTTGGATGGATGATCCAATGCTCATCCGATGGCTGTGATGTCTCTTGCACCGATTTCTTCAAATTTCGACTGCAAGAGATTCAGATCATTTTCCAACTTGGAGCTTGTTTGAAATTGATTTTTTTCCAATCATTTATTGGTATATTTTATAACTAAAAAATATACAAAATATTTTTAATAAATATGACATTTATTTTGTCAATTTATTATTATTTTTTTTTATATTTTTTAGGTTTATTAAATAATTTATTTGGGATAACATAGATACAACATTTATCCTAAATTTTTTATTTTAAACTCTTTAATTTTCTTTAAATTACTTTGAGATAAAATAAGTATAACATGTATCCCAAATTATTTTATTTATTTTCATTGGCCAGTATCTTAATTAATTGAAGATTAATTATAATAATAGTTAGTCCAATTAGTTATATGTTGGCCTTAATTTTAATTATTTTGATTTAATTTAATCAAAATAATTTATAAAATAGGTAAGTGAAATTTTAGTGCTTACAATAATATAATTTTTGTCTTTGTTAATTTTTTATCTCGAAAATTTCAAAATAAATAGAATATTTTGAAAAAAGAAGAAATTGTTTCTCCATATGAAGGTGTTTGCAAAATAAACACAATATGAGAACAAGATGGTCTCTCTTTTGAGATTGAGATTCATCTAGTGTTTTGTCTCTTTTATTTAGTTGAATACTTTGTTGAGTATAACAAAATAGTAGAGTGTTTTTGTTGAATATTTTCAATTGAATTCAATCCAGACATACCAATGTTCTTGAGAGGTTATGGTCGTTTTATTGTCAAGTGCATTTGAGTAATTGAATGCACTTATTGCAATCCAATTGCATTGGATTATACGTTTGTAGTTTATTTTGTATTTTATAACGTGGATTTTAAAATCATTATATGCATTAGATCAAATTAATTGTGAAGATGAATCATTTTTCAGCAATTCCAAATAGATAGATACTCCATAATTATAAGAATACTCTATCTCTCAAATTCTTTTTTTTTTCTTGTGCTTTTATACAAGTAAGTTTTTTCATTTCGATTTATCCAATATTTTAACGCGAGTTGTTCTTTTAAACCCAATGATTGTGAATCAAGTGTTATTGTGAAGTTTGTTGCGTAGTGATTTTAACACTAAATCACTAATAAATTTGCTGTACCCTATGAGATATTCACACGTTACCGCACAAGAGGGAGATAGTGAAATTATTTTAAGAAAAATATGTCAAACACATGTCTCAAATCGATATTATATTTCGTATATTATACTTTATTAGATTTTTTGTGACATCGTAATAATATATATTTTATGTAGTTTGAAAATAAGATACCTAACATTCTTTACATTGATTTGTTTATTTCGTACATTATAGCATCCTTCGACTTAGGGATGACAACGGGTACCTTACTCGCCGGGTAATGAAGTTCCCATCCCTGTACCCAATTTTCATTTTACTACTTGACTATAATCCTACGGGTATCTCTATTTATATCCCAATCCCCGATTCATCGGGTACCCTATTACCCAATTAAATTGTGAAATTTTTATTTTTTTTAAAACATACTAAATATTAAATTTTAATTAACACATCTAAACTAAAATTATATAAATTAAATATAATATTTTAACTAATATGTTACTACAAAATATAATTGGCCTAAAAATATTATTAAATATTTTATCCTTAAACAATAGACGGTTAATCATTCAGACAACAAAATATAAATTCATTCACACTACAAAAATACAAATAAACATAAAAATGATAATACATGATTCTTAATTAAACTTCAAATATTCAAAAATCATCAAATTCGTTTTCTCCGATAAAAAAAATATCCTTCTTGAATACACTTCTTCAACACATATAAATTATAACCTACAAAATCAATAAAAAAAACCAACTTTAACAATACAAAAAATAGAATTAAGATTAAAGCATTTAACTAATATCATATCTCAAATCTTTGACAAATAATTAATTACTTAAAAAGTAAATCCTTCGTCATGATAACATATAGTAAATGTGCAAGAACAAATCTATATTAAGTATAAATATAAATATTTTTATCTGAATTATCATCAAAATTCAATCTTTAGTGCACATTGATGCTTTCAATATCCTAGGAAGAAGTCGATTGTGATGAGGACTTACGATCCTACCTCTCAAATTGCAGATTCTAATGCAACGGTAGATATAGGTATTACAAGGATATCTCGGACAATCATTTGTAAAGTAGGATATTTTGTTCTAAAAGTACTCCACCAATATAATATATCAAAATTACCGATATATATATGATGACCAATTCCTCTAAATAAAAAATCCAACTCTTATTTAGAAGTATCCGTTGACAAATTTAATTGAACAATAAACTCATTATATCCAATCAAAATATTCCAATCATTTGAAGTTTCACCACTATTCATTGTCATGGTATGAGAAGTAGAACCACAATCATTGTTACAATTTTGAAACACATTATTAATTTTAATCAAAGTCTGGTATTCAACAAATAAATTAGCACAAACGCTTCGAATCCTATTTATTTCAAAAACTTCACCAATCCCATAGATTTAGAAGCAATAACGTAACAATGTCAACTTAAATCTATAATATAAAAGTGTAGAAACTCCCATAAGCCCATGAATCTCTGACCAAAATTTATCAAATTTACTTTCATTTCTTCTGCCATGCCCCTAATTAATGGATATATATCACATTTCCAATTGGATAAAGCAAATATAATCTCACAAAGTTTTGAAAATATATATTAGTAGTGTGATATTTATTTCATGAGAATAAGTTTATGATATTATAGAACAATTCCAACTTTAAGCAAACGATACTCACAAATTCTCAATCCATTTGTGTAGGAAGAAAGGTATAAGAGGAATCACTAAACATCAACCACTAAAACATATCTTTATAAATAAGAAAAGTAGAGTTCATCGAGTTTTACAATAAATGGCTAACTTTATTAAATATGAAATTTGTAGATGACCACAAATTTCAATGAACTTCTCCTCTTTTTTTTTTCACGTGTTCTCCAAAAGTCAACATTATCCCGATTTTTTTTCAATACCGACTCAATAATATCTAACCCATTTTTGAAAATTAGATTAAGGATGTGAGCAAAACATCGCATCTGGAAATATTTTTCACGCAATAATAATGTAGATGCATTAAGTTTTTTGTAGACAAGATCTTTAACAATTGCATCATTTTCACTACAATTATCAACCGTCAAAGTAGTGATCTTCTTATCAATAACCCAACTCATCAAAATGTCTCTTAAAATGTCAGAAAAAACATCTCATGTATGTGTGGGTAGACACATATACAAAGTTGATAAGTCTCTTTTGCAAGTTTCGTTATTCATTATTATCTAGGGAGCAATAATAACCATATACCACTATCTTTGATTTTGGGAAGTCCACATATTAGTGGTGATAACTATTCTACTTTGACTCGACTTAATTTGTTTAAATCGCTTTGTCTTTCAATGTGTCATATTCACTCAAAATGTTGACTTGAAAGGTATTTTTAGATATCATAGTGAACAACGATGGTATGCTATTCACAAATTCTCTAAAACCTTCGTGATCAACTATCGAAAGAGGATAGTCATGTATAATAATCATTATTATTAATTTTTTTCGTGACACTTCTTGGTCAAAAGTATATTAACAATCTTTTTTATTTCATTCTCACCGTTTAGATATTTTTTATTCATCTGATTAGTATATTTCATCTTCAATTATGGGCAAGTCCAAAGATGTTTTGTCATATTTTTTGAATCACCTTCTAGTTGTTTCTTACCATGGTATTAATTACAATGGTTGCATATTGCCTTAACTTTTCCATTTATAATTTTTTTGTGAAAATCATTTCAAACGTTTTAAAATAACTATCTTTTCTTCCCAACAATGGTATCATCAACACTTGTTGCAATTACGATATGACTTGAATTTGATTGAACATTTTCAATGCATGAAATACTTGAACATTAATATTATTAGTTGAAACCTGGGTAGTATAACATTGAAACCTAGGTAGTTTCTATGTTGGTGGCGTTAAATCCATTCTTTTTGTAAATTCTAAAAACTCAAATAAAAAAAAGTAAAAATTAATATGATTCTTTAACTTATAGTCTTATATATTATACATTAATATTTATAAAATTAATATATAAATAATATATTGAACTTATATTCTCTAAACATAGTAAATTTTTATATATTTAACATGTTTCTAAGGAGTTTATTGATTTAAAAAGTGATTAAGAATTATTAATGACTTATAATATCCAAAATTCTTCAAAAGAATTAGGTGCCTTAAAACACTTACCCTATATTTTTGTCCTTAAGAAAAATAAATTTATTTATTGTATTACTTTATTAAATTATATATTATTTCAAAAATAATATTTGATAATATTAATATTCTATTACAACCCTAGTTTGTAAGTTGTGAATATAACTAATGCATGCCTATATATATAATAGGAAAAAGTCTAGCAATCACACTCAAACGCAAACATAGTTATACAAAATCAAAATAGTCACAAAACTCTATTAAATTTAAATATAATTTTATATTTTATCTCAAATGTAAACAATACAAAAATATAACTTACTAAATAATAAATAATTTAAAAAATAGAAATATCAAAATTTGAAAAAAAATATATAATGAAAATATTACTTACCTACATATGTACGTTTTAATCTTGTAAAAGTTACAAAAGAAGTTAACTTTGTTGATGTTAAAACGAAAGAAAAAACTACGAAATAAAGATTAAATATTAAGTTAATAAATAAGTATAAGATTGTAAAAGTTGAAGAACAATCATAACTTTATTAAATAATATTAAAACTAGTATTATCAAAATTTTAAAAACACAAACAAAAACATTACTTATTTGCATAGTTATGTTGAAGAGGTTGAAAAATATAACAAACATTGTTATTGTTGGAGACTTGGAATACTAGAGAGAATGTTAAAGGATAGAAGTTGAAGTAAGGTTAAATGAAAATAAAAATTGAAAAGTGAATAGTGAAGATTAAAAGTCATTACTAATGAGACACTTATTACAAATGGTGGGTGATGATAAAATAAATTATATATTTATTGTAAGGATGGTTATGATGTGTAATTTGAAAATTCATTTAAATTTTAATAATATATATTAATATTAATATATTTGGGTATCGGGTATCAAATTTGGGTTTCCAACACTCCCCATTTCCGACCCCGATTTAAAATACCTGAACCCGACCATCAGGTACTTACGGGTATCGGGTATACGGGTTCCAATTGTCAATCCCTACTTTGACTATTGTGTTTGAGAAAAACCGGTATCAAATAGTCGTTACACCTACAACAATAACAAAGTAAGTAATTCAGTGCATATTCAACAATACTCTAATTTAATAAAAAGCAATTAGTAACATATACTAAATACTACTTGTATAACATTAATTATCAATAATACATTTGACCGAAACATCGAAACATAATGTTGTAATTATTGTGTTTTCTAACTTAAATATATATTACTTTTTGAAAAAAAGAGAATATAATATTATGAACTTAATAAACATATTTTTAAGGGTTTGAAAAAGAACTCAAACTCTTAATTTCTTAAGAATATGATTGAAAATCAATATTTTGGAAAATTCAATTTATACCAATTAAATGATATTTTTTGTTATTTATAATATATAAGTGTTAAAAATATGTAATATATGAAATTAAACTAAGAGCTTATCTTTATTGGTCTTTGTATTATAGATAAGTGCTCATATCCAATCTAATCTCTTGAGACTCCGATTCTCTTCATCGCTGTCTCATTTATTATCCTCAAATTATTTCTTCTATTTTCTCCAAGCCCAAGTGGCTGTGAATCGTTTTTTATTTCTTAATTGGATTGGAGAGGACCATCAATGACCACTTGGGTTACTCTTACGAAGTACAACGGAAGGAAATACTTCAAAGCTCATCATAATAAAGGGCTTGGTGTGGATATAGACAACTTCAAAGTCTTTCTTTAATTCTCTAATTTCGTGAAAACCCAACAAGAGAAGTCTACTAATCAAGTGGACCTAGGTATATATGCTCATTCTTCTAATTTCAATTTCTCTTCAAACTAATGGATGGTTGATTACAACGTCACTGATCACATGACTAAAAATAAAGAATTTTTTAAAAAATTAAATTTGGAAAAACTCAATCTAAATGTTAAAGTAGCTAATGATTCTAGTATTCCCATTCATGGAATTGAATCATTTAAAATATTCTCAAAACAAATTGATAATGTCTTATATGTTCCTAAATTATCACAAAATCTAATCTCGGTTTGTAAAATCCCAAAGGACTTTAAATGCTTAGTTATTTTTTCTGACGTTGATGTTGTTTTTTAGGAAAGGTCGACCAGGATTACGATTGGTAAAGGAATACCTGAAAATAACCTTTACATTATTAAACTTTCTAGTTATCCTTTACATTCCCAAAATAATTCTCATTTTCTATGGCATCGTCGTTTAGGAAATCCATCAAAGCATGTGCTCTGAAAATTATTTCAATCGAAGTTTGATATTTTAGATTACGATGTATGTCAATTTTCTAAACAAGCTAGACTTCCGTTACACAATTCAAATAGTTTATCTAAATCTTATTTTGAATTAATTCATTTTGATGTTTGGGGTCCAACACCTACTACTTCATATAATAATTTTAAATATTATGTTTCATTCATCAATAATTTTTCAAGAGCCACCTAGATTTTTTTACTCCACGATAAATCAGAAGTATTTTCAAAAAATTTAGAGTTCGTTTCCTTTATTGAAAACCAATTTCAAACTTCAATAAAATTATTTAGAACTAACAACGGGACTGAATATGTCAATCAAAAAATTCTTCCATTCTAAAAAACAGGTATAATGCATCAAACCTTTTGTGTCCATACCCCGGTCCAGAATGATACGGTGGAAAGAAAAAAAATTCATCTTCTTGAGATTTCTCTCTCTCTTTTATTTCAATCTAACGTTCCAAAAAGATTTTGGTCCGATGCTTTTACTTACTGTTACTCATCTCATTAATCGTATTCCTAGCAGCGTTCTTAATAATTTGAGTCCTTTAGAAAAAAACTAAAAAATAAGAAAAGTGATCTAAATCATCTTTGCGTCTTTAGTTGTGTATGTTATGTGCATATAAACCATACTGATAAATTAAGTCCTCAATCACTTAAATCTATTTTCTTAGTTATTATCCTACCCAAAAGGGATATAAATGTTATGATCCTATTTAAAAAAACTCTATTTTCTCGTAATGTCATCTTTAATGAAGATGAATTTTACTACAAAAAATAAGGAGGATAATAGTGATGCTCTCAATGAGTCTGGTTGGCAAGATCATGTATTGCCCTTAAATATGAATTGTTCTATCAGTAATATTCCTTTTGATAGTGATTCAAATACTGCTCCGAATAAAGAAGTAGAAAAATAGACACCATGTAATATCCCATAACAAGAAAGTCACAATTATTCGGTCACAAATAATGACTATGAAATTCAAAGTGAAATTCCAGACACTAAGTACACCTTCAAGGGGAGAATATAACAATGGATCTATCCCCAAAGATATTTCAGAAACAACTACAAGGGGATCCTACAAGGAATGACAATGTTCGAAGGTTCTCAAGGGTTGTTCAACTATCGAAAAAGCTTAAAGATTATTATCTTTATTCGGTAAAGTATTCTATTCAAAATTACTTATTTTATGAAAATGTCTCTAATGAATATCATAATTTTATCACATTTCTTGATCAAATAGATCCAAAAATATTTCAAGAAGCCAAGTCCAACCCTACTTGGTGTGTTTCCATGAATAAAAAATTAAAGGCTCTAGAAAAGAATAATACATAGAAACTTGTCCCTCTTCCTAAAGGTAAGAAAGTGGTTAGTTGTAAATGGATATACAAAATCAAGTATGATAACTTAAGAAAAATTGAAAGATATAAAACCCGACTTGCTGCCAGAGGATATACCCAAACTTATGGATTAGACTATGAGAAAACATTTGCACTCGTAGCAAAAATGAACACTGTGAGGATATTATTAAAATTGGTATTTAGATCAAATTGATTTAAAACATGTTTTTCTTCAAGGCGGTCTGCAAGAAGAAGTATATATGTCTATCCCACAAGGCTATAAGCAAAATCTTAACTCAAAATCTGTTTGTAGACTGAATAAAGTTATTTACGGATTCAAACAATCTCCAAGGACATGGTATACTAAACTTAGTAGCGCCCTTGTTCATCAAAAAAGCTCTGCTGATTCTTTTTATTATTATTAAAACTACTCTCAATACTATTACTATTGTACTTGTGTATGTGGATTATATTATAGTAACAGGTAATAGCTCAAATGATATCCTCAGGGTTAAAAAGTATCTGCAGGAACAGTTTGACATTAAAGACCTTGGCACTCTCAAATATTTCATTGGGATAGAAATTATTCATTCTAAGAAAGGTTTATTTCTTTCTCAAAGAAAATATGTCTTGGACTTATTAAATCCACAAAGACTTCCACTGAAACAACTGCTAAATTAAACAATGAAGAAGGTACACTTCTTCATGATATTGGTATGTATCAAAGACTTGTAGGTAAACTTATGTACCTAACAGTTACTCGTTCCGATATAACCTTTGCAGTTAGTAGTGTAAGTCAATTCATGAATGCTCCAAGAATTTCACACATTTCTATTGTTTAAATGATTCTACATTATCTTAAAGTTACTCTTGGAGTAGGAATATGGATGAAGCGAAACAACTGCATGGACGTCATTGGTTATACTGATGTTGATTGGGTAGTCATCTTTGACAGAAAGTTGACTACCGGATTTTGTACATTCGTTGGAGGAAATCTAGTGTCGTAGAGAAGTAAGAAGCAAAATATTGTCGTTCGTTCAAGTGCCAAAGTGAATAAGGTGCTATGGCGGCTACTACCATAGAACTCATTTGGATTAAATATATTTTTAAAGACTTGGGAGTTGAGCTCAAAACTATAAAAATGTATTGCGATAACAATATTGCTAGATGTATCGCATCAAATCGAGTATTCCATGAGCGCACCATGCACATTGAAGTTGATTGTCACTTTGTTCGTGAAAAGGTTCAATCTGGTGAGATTGAAACCCCTTTTGTGCCTAGTAAAGATCAACTTGCTGATATCTTCTCGGAGGCTCTAGATCAAAGAAAATTTGATAGCATCATCGACAAGTTAAGAGTAATCAATCTCTTTACTCCTAACTTGAGGGAGAGTGTTAAAAATATGTAATATATAAAATTAAACTAAGAGTTTATCTTCATTGGTCTTTGTATTATAGATAATTGTCATAGATAAGATCAAAAATTAGAAAGCTCAAAGGTTTGTGTGTAAAAGGCATATCAAATGATATTTTTCAAAATTTGAAAAAATAATATTTTCAACCATTACAGTTGGCATCGATCAGCTTTGCGATGCGGCCTATAAATAGGCTCCACAAATAAAGCTACTAATTCTCTTTCCTATGTGTAAATTCAATATAACATCTCTTACTATAATAATACAAATATATTTATGTATTCTCTTTTCTACATTAGGTAAAAGAAATAAATATTTCAGAGAAATTGTTAGGATCGGGGACGTCCTTGGAGGACCGGGGTGTTCCGGTTTCGAAAGGGTAGCCGCTTACACAACACAACACACAATTTGGTGATAGTCCGGTTAGAGACTAAAACCGTTCTTAACACTACGCAAACTGTTACAGACTCTTGAATCGGGTTCAAGGACGGAAATGTCTATTTCAGCTTGAAGCAACGCACACGACTTAGTTTTGATGAGATTAACAAGGAATCGGTTAGATGGAATATATGGACCGGTTTGGTTAAGGATTATGTTTAGGTTGGTAATAGTTCGGTTTTTAGAGTGAGTAAGCCGAAAATAAAAGAAATGACACGAGACAAGATTTTTTATGGATGTTCGGAGCAAACCCTCCTACGTCACCCCTTCTTCTCAGATTATGAGAAGGATCTCCACTAACTTGAATGTTACAACACTCACACAATGCCGAACGAGCCTTAATCGCTACTCGTCGGTTACACCACTCACTATGATGTAATACAATAACTTTTTACACTTGGTAAAATACACACACAATACACAAACACTTTCGGAATTTCAATCACTTATGCGTAAGATCTTTTGTTTTATGTTTCTTCTCTCTTGAATAAGCTTTTTCGTAGAAATCTCACGCGTATTTGCGTGTTTGCACGAGAGCTTTAATGTTTCTTGAAATGATCCAGCTTCCTTTTATAGTGAAAAGATGACCAATGTCATATTTTCTCTCTCTATGAGATTGGTCACTAGAAGCCGTGCCGGTTGACACATGGAAGACATGCATAAGCCGGTTTGGACAAATGGCAGACATGCATAAGTCGGTTTGGACTAGTGGCAGACATGCATAAACCGGTTTGCATTTTGGACACATGGCAGACATGCACTTAGTCGGTTTGCATTTTGGACACATGTCAGACATGCATTTAGTCGGTTTGCATTTTGGACACATAGCAGCTCTTATATATTCCCAAGGAATATTGTAATAATTATCTTGCTCCATGCTTAATTTCTTCTCTTACATATTTCCAAGGAATATTTTGTTTGTCTTAACACGTCTTCAAGATATTCATATCTTTTGAATAATTTGCCCAGGTCTTCAAAATATTCATATCTTTTGAATAATTTGCCCGTTGCAACTCAGCTGGTCCTGAACTTGAACCGTTCCGGATTTCTGCACAAAGATTTCATCTCAAACCTGAGAGTATTTATTAGCCGGAGCTGAGGGCAATTAATGATCGGAGCGGCTGCATTTAATCAACCGGAGCATTTAATAAACCGGAACTCATTTATGACCGAGCAGCTGCATTACCAAGGCCGAACCGGTTGACCGAGCTTTTACTTCAAACCGAAGTCAAACAACCAAAGGATATATATATTTCCAACCGAATGCTCAATTTCCCTGAAATAGCAAAACTTTAAATATTATTTGCAACTAGTGAGATTTGATCCCTGGTCACCTATGTGACAAGTAGAGGTGTTTACCACTATGCTACGGAAGACTCTTGTTATATTTAAACCAATTAATATACTTGATATGACTTAGCAGTTTAACATATTTATTTGAACTTAATTTATCTATTCATTAAACCTTTCATAAGTTCTAACAATTTCTCCCTTTTTTATTATTTAGAATAAATATTCAAAAATTGTAATGTGTGTCCGGTTTAAAATTAACTTACTTAATTTTTCTAACAATTTCTCCCTTTTTGATTATTTAGAATAAATATTCAAAAATTGTAATGTGTGGCCGGTTTTTAAAATTAATCTACTTAATTTTTCTAACAGAAATTGTTGGAGTGGCGAAAACTAGAATGTTAGGTATGAATGTTAAGAATGCGACATATGTCCAATATGAAAGGAATACCTGACGAGAAAGGAAACGTTGAAAATGCGACGAAAAAATGTCAAAATTATGGAATATCAAATGAAATGTGTTGTTTAGACTTACATCCCTAGGTCTAAGGATCTTTTAATTCCTTAAAAAATATGCATGGATAAAAGACAAATGCGAAAAAATAAAAATATTACACATAAAGGTTTGTCTTGGAATCTCAGTCCACAATCGTCAAGGCCCAATGAGTTGAGTTTTAGTGTGTGAAAGTAAAATGTATAATTTAGTTTGAGTCACCTACCCCTATCATTATGCCTACCGGTAAAGATTAATTACCCAATGAAAAAATTCAATAAAAGACATTACGAAAAAATCTTTAAGGACATGTTTGGATAGGTGGAATTGGAATTGACATTAAATTCTAATTTCAATTTCATGAGAATTGACATTGAATTACAATTCAATTTCTATGTTTGAGAAAACTATAGAATTGTAATTCAATCTTAATTCTTATTCCTATGTTTGAAAAAAATATATAATAAAAATAATTTTAATATATATTATATATTTTATTAAAATATTGATTTGACATAACCAATTATGATAACTCAAGTATTAAAAAAAAATTAAGTTTCAATTTTTATTAAAAAGAATATCGGTTTCACATGTTAACTTTATAGATTTTGAAAAACAAAATATATAGGTTCGACATATTTACTTTCTAAATTTAAAAATAAAATATCGGTTCAACATGTTAGTTTCTTAAATAAATAAATATATATATATGTATATTTAAATATGTTAACTTACTGTAAAAAAAAGACATCGATTCGATATTCTAATATCCAAAATTAAAAAAAAAATTATCGATTGAAAATTTTGATCGTGTTTTAAATGAAAAAATAATAAGTTATTTTGTTTAAAAAACATAAAAAAAATTAAAATTTAGAATTAAAATTTCGACCTAAAAATAATGAAATGAGAACTATAAAATTACACTATATTGAATTTTATTAAAATTCTAAATTCAATTTCAATTTTTAATATCAAAGAGTTTACTAAACTTAGGAATTAAAATTGTATCCTCTAACTCCAATGCTAATTCCAGACTTACCAATGTTAAATGTGTCAAAAATGTGAAAACGTGTTAAACGTGTCAAAAACGTGTTAAAAATATGTTAAACGTGCCAAATATGTGAAAAACTTGTTAAACCTGCCAAAATGTGCAAAATGTGTCAAAGTGTCAAAAACGTGTTAAACGTGTTAAAAACGTAAAAATCGTATTAAACGTGTCAAAAATGTGTTAAACGTGTCAAAAACGTATTAAATGTGTCAAAAACGTGAAAACATGTTAAACGTGTGAAAAACGTGTTAAACGTGTTTAATGTGTGAAAAATGTGTTAAACATATCAAAAACGTAAAAAACGTGTTAATTTGGAATTATAATTCCGACCTAAAAAGATTGGAATTGAGAACTCTCAAATTATACTATATTGAATTCCATTGATATTCTAATTCTAATTCTTAATACTAGAGGGTCTAACAAACATAAGAATTGGAATTGGACCCTCCAATTCCAATTTCAATACCAATTCCAAAGTTATCAAACACATCCTAAGAGTTCTTAGACACCCGAGTCGTCGATATTTTTTAATGTTGATATTAAATTACAGACATTTAAGAATATAGGCATATTGTCACCATAAAATACTGAGTTTTAAGAATTTTAAGATGTAATTGAAAGACGTGGGTAGCTCCCTCACACGTGGATGCTTAATTATTTTCTTTCAGGGTGAACATCACGCGCTCATCTAAATGATCACCTAAATGAATGGGTAGAAACTCTAAAAGAAAGAAACGGTACTCCCACCTTTTAACCTAGCCATTAACATATTCTCTCTGCGACCTTTCAAAATTTCCGTTTCAAAAAGAGATCGAGCAAGCTCGCCATGGCAGACGCTCGCAATGAAGTAATCTCTGTTCTATTACAACCAGGTGAGTTCTGCTTCTTCGTCGGTCACTGATTTTCCTTTCGATCTGATCGATTGTTAAATGATATCCCCGAACACCGCCTGTTTTACCTGACGAATTGCGACTCTTCATCATGCAATGAAGTAATCTCTGTTCTATTACAACCAGGTGAGTTCTGCTTCTTCGTCGGTCACTGATTTTCCTTTTGATCTGATCGATTGTTAAACGATATCCTCTCTGCGATGTGCTTCTATTTTATTACAACCAGGTGAGTTCTGCTTCTTTGTCGGTCACTAATTTTCCTTTCGATCTGATCGATTGTTAAACGATATCCTCTCTGCGATGTGCTTCTTCGTCGGTCATCTATTTGTGTTTTTATTATTTTACCATTTTTGTTGCAGTTATACGGTCGTTGGAAGGTCCTTCTTTTCCCCAAGCCTTGGTCTAGAGTATTGGCTAGTAAAGATCAACTTGCTGATATCTTCTCGGAGGCTCTAGATCAAAGAAAATTTGATAGCATCATCGACAAGTTAAGAGTAATCAATCTCTTTACTCCTAACTTGAGGGAGAGTGTTAAAAATATGTAATATATAAAATTAAACTAAGAGTTTATCTTCATTCATTGGTCTTTGTATTATAGATAATTGTCATAGATAAGATCAAAAATTAGAAAGCTCAAAGGTTTGTGTGTAAAAGGCATATCAAATGATATTTCTCAAAATTTGAAAAAAATAATATTTTCAACCATTACAGTTGGCATCGATCAGCTTTGCGATGCGGCCTATAAATAGGCTCCACAAATAGAGCTGCTGATTCTATTTCCTATGTGTAAATTCAATATAACATCTCTTACTATAATAATACAAATATATTTATGTATTCTCTTTTCTACATTAGGTAAAAGAAATAAAGATTTCAGAGAAATTGTTGGAGTGGCGAAAACTAGAATGTTAGGTATGAATGTTAAGAATGCGACATATGTCCAATATGAAAGGAATACCCGACGAGAAAGGAAACGTTGAAAATGCGACGAAAAAATGTCAAAATTATGGAATATCAAATGAAATGTGTTGTTTAGACTTACATCCCTAGGTCTAAGGATCTTTTAATTCCTTAAAAAATATGCATGGCAGACATAAGTAGATTATTGAGGGTATCACACAATAACAGGATCACATGCATGAAGAGATACTGTCAGCATGAAACATTGCAAGAAAAATTATATTGGAGAGAGCCACTATTACTGAATAGTAATTTGACTATTCAATAAAAGAATAACAAAAGATGGTGTTTGATGTTCGGGTGAAAAGTCCAACCCTTACTACTCAAAATACATTTGATCTGCCAGATGCTGGTTCAGGGTCTAGAGTACAAATTGAATCAATCAGACCACGATCACCCCTAGTTTGAACTAAAAGTTAAATGCGTTCGAAATATATTAATATTTACCATGGACAGATATTTTTTGCACATATAAACGAATTTGAAACTATTGAAGAATTTAAGATTTGATCATATATATTTTTAGCACATTTGATTAGTTAAATATTGACTTTTTAATACTTGTTTGTTTTTTCCGATTTGAATATAAAGAAAACTAGACTTGGTATTGTTCCTCAGTTACTACAGGATGTTTGTTGGAAGACATTATTTGCCTCCCATTAATGAGCATCTATTGATACATTTATTCAATTAGAAAACTTTAATTTCAATAATATCATCTATTACTATTTGAAGTTGTTTTGTTGGTATCTTCAGACTTGATTTATCATTTGAGAAGATAGTCCACAAACATTGATGTATCTTCAGACTTGATTTATCATTTGAGAAGATAGTCCACAAACATTGATGTATGGGTCAGATATAAAAAAAAAATGACAAACTGACCATATATAGATACCACATCTACTTTGTCATGTATTGAACAGGGTATAGGGTTTTGATAAGTAAACAATGATCTATTAAGGCCAAATGATATTTAACCAAAATTTTGAAGCAACCTGATCTGCGATCACCTTAATTTGATGTGATTTATCTGTGAAGTATTTTCATTTATAAACCATGACACACAATTTGATCTGAGAATCTAAAATCAAACAACCACACACCACAACAAACAAGCATTTCACTATAAGCTTTTGAATTTTATCGTGAAACTAATCAACATATTAACTAACAAAAAGCCTTCACATAATGACATGTGTCAATATATTAACTAACAAAAAGCCTTCACATAATGACATGTGTATTTAAGCTAAAGATAATGGAAGGCTTACAAAGTTGAGAGGAAAATGGTTATATATAAAGTATTAGCAAGTCTATCAGCGAATTCTGATTGTGTGGCAAAAAGCCACATCTCAATAAAACATTTAGTCTAAAGCGCCAGGTATAATAAAAAATGTAAAAGCAATTGAATGTTGGTCATGATACTGAAGAGAACATTAGATAGACAATTGAAAGTTCGAAGGGATGGAATATGAGATACTTGAGGATTTAACAGCTCTTTTCTATTGCGATTCGCCTAAAATTGTAACCTTATGAATGCAAAAGAATGATGTCTGAAAACCCGAGGTCTCACGAGTTGTTATTATTGATAATGTGGCTACTCATAGAGTATTTTGCTAAAGAGGTGATTTCACTTTCAATAAAAAAAAAAAAAGCTAATTACTGTTCTTATTTGAAAATAACAAAGTTTGGAAACGTTCTAAAGGGAGGTTGAGAAGGGAAATGATATTCAGGATTTACAGATTAAAGAAGGTAATACCAAGTATGAGAGGAAAATGCAAAGTTTGAGTATTGATAGAAATTGACATAAGGGTTTGCCCTAAATCAGTCTATATGGTGGTTTATAAAGTTGATACCAATTCAAATTAAGAACAGTAAATCCAACGTTCGTGATGAATTCAAGTAAGAGTAGCTGATGTTGTATGCGAATTTAAACTAAATAAGCACATAAGACCAGAAGACAGTACCGTAAGAACAGCAGATTATCTCTGTTTGCTTTGTTTTCGTTTTCAGATTCGATCTGACCTATAGTGGCAACTTCAGCCTTGCAGTTGATGAATCATGATCTGTTGTCTTTGTTTACGTTTGCAGATGAGGTTGCGGAGATTGTGTTATTGGTTGTTTCGGATCGGAATTTTTTCAATGTCGGAGGTTAGACTCAGCGGTTATGGCTTCTCTCTGAAATTGCGAAGATTGAGAATAGGGTTGTGGTATGGATATAGGGACTCTGGCTATTGGACGGATACAGCTCCATTGTAGGAGGAGATGTGGCTCGTTGATCTAACAAGTAATCGGAGAAGGAGGAATCGACATCGATCAACACAAGAATGTTGGACAAAGATAATCTAATTAATGACCTTGAAGTTTGACCTTTTATTAAAATTAAGGACAATACTTAATAATTGAATATTACAGGTTTATTTTTTACTCATAAGTACATAATAGTACATTAGACCATTTCCCATCCACGAATCCATTTTTAAACCCAAAATGCAGTAATTGTCACTTCAAACATAATTCATCTTCAACCTAAAAAATTATTTTCAAACTCAAAAGAATATTTTAAAATATTCTTTTCTTACACTAATTTTTTTAACCTTAATAATATTATCTATATATTTATCAATTTTACATATTTAATCTTAATTTTTTTTATTTTTAATAAAATTAAGATAAAATTAATTATATATCAATAATTCATACCTAACATAAATAAATATATTATACTAAAATTTAAGTTATAAAATATAATATAAAATAAAAAATAAATTAAATAAAATTTAAGTATAATAAAATTTAATATTTAATTATAGAGTAAATGAAATGTTTCAAATAATTTATATAAACAAGTTTAATATTTAAATTTAAGAGTGTATATATTTGAAGGGCTTATTTGAAAATTTATAAAAAAATTTGGGAAATGAATCGTGAGAACGCATATATGCGTTTTTTTAGAGAGAGTAAATTCTCATTTGGTGGCCGGTTAGAGAAAAATGGTAATGCGTTTGCGTTTGTTGTCTTTTTGTAGATGACCTTAGGCTTAATAGAAAGAAAAATCCGAACTGATGGTACAAACATTTAAATAAAATAAAAAAAATTGACTTGAAATTATTTTAATGATAATTAAACTGATGTTTCATCCTACAATTTTTTCTTTACTTGGTTGTGTGTTACAATGAGAAAGAGTTTTGATTATACATGAAAAAGAGTTATTGCGTATGTCTCACTTTAGTGTTTATCATATTAAAGTTTCTATTTTAATTTCTATTTTAAATTTTATTTTTTTAAAAATATTATTATTTTATACCTTATTTATTTATTTATTCAATAAACATATATCTAAAAAAACATGTGTCTAATTTTGTATCATTCTTTTCTTAAATAATTCGTTTATGTCATTAGTCTTAAATCTAAAAAAAATGTTAACCCTTGAAAACGAATAGTGAAAATTTAAAAAAAAAATATACCTATGAAAGAGAATGAAAAAAGTTAAGTTAAAAAAAAGTAAAATTCATAAAATAATTATTTTACTATTTTTGTTATATATATATATATATATATAAATTGGGTAGTTCGAGTGGAGAATACATCATTTCTATTAGAGCGGTCAGACGGGCCAACTCATGACGGAGCGGGCCTATTCATCAAACCCCATTGTTTGACGGGTCGACGGCGAGTCAGCCTACCATCCCGGCAGACTGAAAATTCTCAAATCAAGGTGGGTTGCGGGTTAGACGGGTCAGCCCGCAGGTTATTTCATTACAAATAAAAATAAATAAAAATCATTAATAATTCTAGAAAACAAGAGTTTAAAAATATGATCAAATAGTCATAATACACACCAAATAAGAATCTTGTCTATCGTTACACATTAATTGACCAAATAATTCAACAAAGTAACTAAAATTTGAAAAATTCATAAAATATAAATTTCAGTAAAGTCAATACTCTTTAAATATCATTCTTCAAAAAATTTAAGGCTATGCGGCATATGCCTATAAAGACTATAAATCAGATTAGATATTTTTTTGCCAGCCCGCGGGCCAATCCAAGCCCGACCCGCCTAGACCCGCGACCCGAGTGGGCTGACCCGTGTAGACCCACTTCCAAATGGGTTTCTAATATTTCAACCAAATCTGTCTAAATTGTTTGGCGGGGCAGGACAACCCAACGGGCCTAACCTAAATTGACGGCTCTAATCTCTGTCCCATTTTTATTTTGGGCTTTTTTTTACTATTATCTCCGCCCCATTCGGTTTTGGAAAATCACCACGGGACACCGTTTATACTATATTCTCAAAAATACATAATTTTTTTATATAATAAAATTATATAAATATATTTTTTAATATAATATAATATTAAAAAAATATATTATTTTGAAAAATAAATTCAAAACTCTTATAAAATATAATACATAAAAAAAATATATTAGTGATTTTATATATTTAATTATGTTTTTAGTATTCGGGGCATAATCAGGGTGAAATCGAGGCGGTTTGGAGTGGAGACACAAATACCATCTTCGCTCCATTTCCAATCAGCTATCAGTTAAACCAGCAAAAAACCGTTCCAAATGAGACAATTCGATTCAATTACCACGGGGCGGTTTTAAATTGTCATCCTTACTTAGAAACAATAATCTCGTGACCCAAGTATTATGCAGTTTAATATATATATATATATATATATATATATATATATATATATATATTATTTTAGGGTTCAACTTTATAACTATATATATATATATATATAATAATAATAATAATAATAATAATAATAATAATACTTAATTTTCAAAGTGTCCGGATTGTCGGGTCGAGAACCGTAGTTTTGGATATATATTTGAAAGTAAATGGATATTTGGGTCGGATTATTATCATATTTTTCCGTAATATTTTTTTTCACGATTTTTTTTATCATTACTCGTACAAATCCATGGGCTACATGTTAATGACCTTTAATTTCATTATATATTAACAGAGTCAATACACAACTCTGAATACTCACTCATTTTAAGTGTAAAAACACTACATTTTCTCATCCACTTGTAGACAAAGGTAATACTACACCAACTTTTATATTGCTTATATTGCATCGGTAAATATTAAATCTAGAAATGTGCGTCTAACAAAGAAGCAAAATATTTTTATGAAATTACTATAGTATTTTTCAAGTAAATCCTTCACTTAATATGATTTTAAAAATCATTATTGTTAGATCTAACTAATTGAAGTGGAAAGACCCTTGATATATCTTCTATAAATCAATAATTCATAGAATATTCATAATACAGGTCCCTATCATTCTCTATTGATTAAAAAAAAATTATTATCAAAGAAGTTAATATTATGGAATGACCAACCCGGGAACGGACCGGAGGGAACCTCAGCATGGGGAATGTCCGCGTCTCGTCGCAAGGCTCATTGTTAGTTGTGGGTCATAGGGCGGGCTTCGAGCGGGCAGCTTTATCTGAGAAAAGGCCGGGGCACAAAGGGTCCTGGTACTATCCAGGTGCGAAGGACCCCAGAGGTGACTGCAATGAGCAGAAATTTGACTCACCGGCCTAAACGACGAGTCAGGTTCGAATTCACTTCTAAGCGGACGAAGGGTCCAAAGGACACGTAGCCTACGCGCGCCGGATTTAGAATAGAATAAAAAAAAGTGAAAGAAAGAATAAGCCAACAAACAATTTGGAGCACTCCTGCACTATACGGCTTTTTGGCATCGCCCTATCTTGCTTCAGGCATATTTTTAAAATAAAGCAGTGGATTACTCGGATTGGTTCTCGCGTCCTTGTGCCCAAAAGTAAGGGCGAGTTCAATTCAAGTCTTCATCGATCAGGTCTATCTATATGCTCCAGTGAGACGAGGTGTAGCGCAGTCTGGTCAGCGCATCTGTTTTGGGTACAGAGGGCCATACCTTCATCTTTTTCATTTTATTGTAAACATGAAATTATTGATTTTATTCCATCCAACATAGACACATATCTAGTGAGAAATTTGGGGTTTACTAATAATATTTTGATAAATATATGTCTCAATTCAATAAGTATAATTTATGTGCAAATTGTCTAACACGACAAAATAACTCTACAAAACAAATGACAACATACGACAAAAAAATGGAAAGGAATTAGAATATATTGTTGAAGTAAAAAAAAATATTTTTACCATGCATTAAGCTCATTGTTCTCTTCAAAATGTCATTAAATGAATTTCTTGTCATTAAATATTTTTGTTTTGTTTAGTAAAGTTTTTGGTTGCTTAAAATATTTTTCCATAAATTTTATTGAAGGATCTCTTTTAACTTAATGTTGAAAGCCTATTTCAAACCTTGAATAACTTGACATTGTTACATGTAAAGTATTCTATTATAATTGAAGGCACCTAACATATATAATTTATATTCTATTTGTTCGAGAATGATTTGTGAGGCGAGAGTGAACTTAGCTTAAGGATTACGGTTGAGTTTCAAAAACTCTTTTCACTAAAGAATATATCATGGGACAAATCTGAAAGATGAAATTAAACAAAATAAAAGAAAAACAAATTAAGACTATTGTAATTGGTTAAGCTCATTTCAAGCATAAGGAAGAGTCTAAACAAGAGCACGAGTTCTATTTGTAGTTTGGCCTTCAAGATAAATCATTATGGATCTCTTCAACCAAGTGTAGTACCTTGTTGATACTTCAGGCTCCGAAAATCTTGATGGAACATAAATCACATCATCTAAAAACGGCCTCAAATAATTGTTCCCACCAATCAGAGAAGTTTCAACTCTACTAGCAACGGGGATGTCTTGATCAAGCCCAAACTGCATCGCCACTCGTTGAGGCATATATTGCTCAATGCAACCATCTTCTAACCCAACAAGTTCAGATGTCCTTATACATCGGACATAGTTTTGGAGAGCTTCTGTTAGGTAATAAACAGCTATCTTCCTCACTTGTTTCGACTTGTATAGTTCTGACATGAACCCTTGATAATAATCACAACCAGTGAACGGCCTCCACTTAAAGGTCTTCCCGCTTCTATCATAAACTCGAGCGAGATTTTCAATCTTAGGGCCCTCTGTCTTCGCTTTGTGCCATTTAGTTATTATTGGTACCGTGGTTAGAGTTGTCCTAACGCCTAGTGGCCTCAAGGACTCAAACCTCTCCCATATCCAAACCTGGACCAGCTGAAATGGAGCCCACATTGTGATTTTGTCGGGCAATGTCAACCTGGATCTAGATGGCTTACGAACAGAGATTTGCTCGCGTCTTTTGAGCAAACCAAGATCCCTGTAAAGGCTGGCGAGGACAGCCGGGGCCAAAGCGATTCTAGCTCCCCTAGCGAGATGAATTGCAACTGGAAACACAACCTTTCGAATAGTGTCAATGGCAGGTCCAGGAAAAACAAACCTAGAGAGCCAATGTGATAGAAAGGCTTCATGTTCTATCTCACTCCCACTGCCCATGAATCTGTCCATCCAAAGCTTTTGGCAAGCTCTAGATGCTTTTGTACGTCCGATGACCAGCCTTTCCTCTTTAAGCTGGTTCTCGATGTCTTTCAAAGCAGGGGATTCCAGCGGCTGGAGAACACAATGGCCTCCAAGACTGTAGCCTCCTATAACGGCTACATCTTCGAGTGTAATTGTAGCTTCTCCCCATGGAAAAATGAAGGATTTGGTCTCCGAACACCATCTTTCAGAGAGTTCTAGGACAACGTCCTTGTGTTGAATGATGGTGGAGATGGAGCTATTGATGGCGTCCGAAATTCCTGCACCCTCCCACAGAGACTGATAGCGTGGGCGCATTTGGGAGACCCATTGTTCCCAACGGTCGGTAGGCTTTCTCCAGCCATCGAAGGAGACCTTGAGAGGGAGCTGGGTGCTGGAAATTGATGAGCCAGAGCTCTCATTCATGGAGTTCGGGAACAGCCCCATCGATGATGATGCATCATCCTCTGCAGTGAGTGCCGGAAGGAGGAAATGGGCTTTCCTTGATATGGGTTTTCCACCCCTAGGCGGCATCACCCACTCCTCTCTTTCTACCATTACAGTTACAATTGACTGTCTAGCCATTGATGCAAATCTTTAGAACAGATAACAGAGAGGACGTGATAGCTAGACGAAGAAGATGAAATTAGAATATATATGTAGAAAATAGAAATCACAAAAACTATATCAAATTAGATTACTTTCTTTATATGATCAAATTAATTTACTTTCTTTATATGATCAAATTAAATTGAGGATATCTGAAATAGATTACACAATTACTTTTTTACTTAATTTTTCCATCTTCTTTTACTAATTATTTAAAAAAGTTATTTGACTTTCAAATATATTTTTATCTATTTATTATAATTCATTTATATAATTAAACTTTTTTTTTTAAATTTAAAAACAATATCATTTAGTTTTTGAAAATCAAAACTTAAGAATATAGAATTCATTTGACATATTATAAAAAATGCATGTATTAATCTAGTATAAAAAAGGTACAATATTGTTGATACAATTTTTCTTTTGCTTTTGATACAAAAGTAATAATATTATATCTATAAATATTTGCTCATTTCCATTCATTCGGGTTACAATTGCTAAAAATAATAACCTCTAATAAAAATAATCCAATAAATGTGATAAATATGTGTTAATTGATGAACAAAAATAATAATTTCTAACATTAATCTTAACAATAACTAACCATATATTGTTATTATTAGTTATAACATCGCTGTTCAAAACAAAAATCTAAAGTATGTCAAAAAATTGATAAGAACATTAAAAATACATTTCATTGAATTTTGAGGAGAACAAACCACTTAATGATAAGCATGTTATTTGACATTGTCGCTTTATTATATTTCGTTTTTAGAAATTTAATGTTTTGTCGTTTATTATCGTTTTGTTTTTATAATTTATTTGTCGTGTTAGGCGTCTTGGACTTAAATGCTATTTTTTAATGCAAGTTGAATTTTTGTCTTACATTTTTTTATACAGCTTTTGAAATTTGATATAAATTTTTTTTTAAATAAATATTTCATAGTCAATGTAAAACTCAAGGAAAAAAATTAAAGGAAAATGGATAAAAATAAATTAACTTTTGAGATATATAAAAATAAATAATATGACTAAAAACATATTATCTGATTTGAGGGTTAATTATAGGGATAAATTAGTGTGATAACTCATTCAATAATTTCTTAGTTAATTTAAATATTTTTATTTAATTTAAAAAAAGATAATAAAATTTCATACATTGATCTTATTTAGTTGAATTAAACATTTATAAAAAATATAAATAAAAAACATTTGATCATATAAGCGGTGCATGTAATTGATGATATTTGTTTTATAATATAACTAATTTATCACACCCATCTAGTTAAATTTCAAATATACGACTCACTCAGGAAATTTTTGTTGAAAGTTTTTTTTTTTTTTTTTTTTTTTTTAAAAAAAAAGTGGTTAATATTTAATAAATAAAAAACAATATTATGTGAATTTTTTTTTATTAGGATTGCTTAATTATGTTTACTTATACTGTACATTAAACTTGATAAATATTCATAAAATTAAAATTAGAAGTTATATTCAATTTTTTTTCTTTCTTTCTTTCTTTCTGAAATTATAAATTGATTGAAGAATAGACTAGATTGATTGTACTAGACAAATTAGTTTTTCTTCCACTATTTAATAGTACAATAATAGTATGGTTCAATAAAAGGTTATATTTTCAAAAAAATATCATGCCTATTAATTTTGGAAATAAAGCTATTATTGGTGTTATTTCGTTAAATTTCCCATTTTTTACCCATAAGTAGTACATTAGGCTTAATAGAGAGAAAAAGTCGAACTGATGGTACAAACAGTTAGATAAAAAAAATTGACTTAAATTTTTTTTAATTTTTTTTTAATGATAATTAAACTGATGTTTTGATCCTACCATTTTTTTCTGGGTGGTGTGTTTGGCTGTCTCACGTGTTTATCACATTATAATCTCTATTTTAAATTTTATTTTTAAAAAAAATATTATTATTTTGTACCTTATTGATTTATTCAATAGGCATACATCTAAACAAATCTAAAAAAATATATGTCAAATTTTGTATCATTCTTATCTTAAATAATTCATTTATGTCATTAATCCTAAATTTTAAAAAAATGCTAACCCTTGAAAACAAATAGTGAAAATCTAAAAAAAAACTAATATATAAAGAAAATGAAAAAAGTTAATTAAAAAAATAAAAAGTAAAATTCAAACAAAATTTTACTTAAAATATTATACGCGTTTTAAAATAATTATTTTATTATTTTTGTTTTTTTATTATCAACTTTATATTTATATTTATATATATATATATATATATATATATATATATATATATAATTGATAATCATATATTATATATTCATATATATATATATAATTAATTGATAATCATATATTGTATATTCATATACTTTATAAATAAATAAATGCATATATATATATATATTATAAAGTTCCTTAAAAATAGGGATGAAAATAAGACTATTCGGGTGGGAAGTACATTTATCATCTTTACTAAAGCGGTCAGACGGACCAATCCATAGTGGGGCGGGCCTACCCATTAAAACCCATCGTTTGACGGGTCGACGGTAGGCTGAAAATCCCCAACCCAAGGTGGTTGCGGGTTAGGCGGGCCAACCCACGGACTGTCTCACTACAAATAAAAAAAATAAAAATCATTAATAATTTTAGAAAATAAGAGTTCAAGAATATGATCAAATAATCATAATACACACCAAATAAGAGTCTTGTCTATCGTTACACATTAATTGACAAAATATTTCAACAAACTAACTAAAATTTGAAAATTTTCATAAAATAGAAATTTTAGTAAAGTCAACATTCTTTAAAAAAAAAATATAGGGCTATGTAGCATATGTCTATAAGGCTATAAATCAGATAAGATTTTTTTTGCCAGCCTGCGGGCCAACCCAAGCCCGACCTGTCTAGGCCCGCGACCTGAGCGGGCTGACCCGTGTAGACCCACTTCTAAATGGGTTTCTAATATTTCAACCCAATCCGTTTAAATTGTTTGGCAGGGCGAGCCAACCCCAATGGGCCTAATCCAAATTGACGGCTCTAATCTCTGCTCCATTATTATTTCACGATTTTTTTACTACCATCTCCGCCCCATTCGGTTTTGGGAAATCACCATGAGACACCGTTTATACCATATTCTAAAAAATACATAATTTTTTTATACAATGAAATTATATAAAAATATTATTTAATATAATATATTAAAAAAAATATATTATTATGAAAAATAAATTTAAAACTCTTATAAAATATAATATATAAATAAATACGTTGGTGATTTTATATATTTAATTGTGTTTTTAGTATTCGAAGCATAATAGAGTGGAATCGAGGCGGTTTGGGGTGGAGACACAAATACCATCCCCGCTCCATCCCCGGTCAACTACCAGTCAAATCAGAAAAAAAAACCTGCTCCAAACGGGACAATTCAGTTCGATTACCGCGGGACAGTTTTAAATTGTCATCCTACTTAGAAACAATAGTCTCGTGATCCATTATCATTCATTCATATGTGTTATGTAGTTGAATATATATATATATATATATATATATATTAGGAAGTGTTTTAAACATAATATCTAAAATGTTATTCATTTGATAGAAAAAAAACTCCGTGTGGAAGTGAAAGTAGGGCTTAAAACAAATGGGTGCCCTGGTTCGATTCCTTCAAATGTCATTAATTTTACTGCAAAAACAAACAAACATTTTGACATCCAACTTCACAAGCAGTCTCATTTTTTTAGTCATTGTATACTAAGGACACCAACTAACCAAATTTTAGCAAGCACTTTTTTTCTTTTGCCCACCCCAAATCAAACATGTTTGAATCTAAGACAAATACATAACACCAAGTACAGTCTCTTAAACCTGAACTAAAAATTATCATAGCACTCAACATTAAAAATCATATTTTTATAGTAAACAAAAACATGATTTTCTGAAACATCTTCTCACATTGTGCATATTTTCAAACACTATTTATAACATATCCAACACTTATCACAAAAACCAACAACAATACAGATTAGAAAACGTAACTTGCACGACCAAATTCTAAACCAAAATCAAAATTCATTTTCCCTTTTTCAGTTCCTCTCAAACACTTAACCAATATAGAATCATCCTATAGAGCATTTGGAAATAAGTAGTATTATAAAATCAAACTTTGAATGACCCGAACATCAAATGATATTCTTTACAATCGGATATTTGAAAGATCGTCAAATTATATAACAAATTAAATTAGTGTAGGATCTTACACCGTTTATAAATGGAGCAAAATCAGTCGATCCTAATACAAACAGAGGTATCTCGCTTCAAACTCTCTAAAATCAAAAATAAACTCAAGTCTCCCCAAATATTATCCTCATTCTTTTTCGAAATCTTTTCTCTATCTCCACCTCTTCCCCTAATCCTTTTCCTCGACCTCCTTTTTTAGCAGTTTCCTCGTGGACCTCGTGATCCTCATGGCTCAAGCGATTTCATACCGGAGATCAACATCTTTATTTTTTTTTCTTCTGAAAGGTTTATGTGCCTAATTGGTTTTATTAGGTTTTATCTTATCAATTATTCTTCAGGTCCTAGACATGTACATGTTTTTCTTGCATTGTAAAATAATATTTAAATACTGGTACCTAAGGCTGATGTCGATGAATGATGAGGAAAATAGCTGAAAATTTTCATTTGAAGCCTTGAAGGTAGTAGGATTTAAAAAATAAATCCCAAACAGACCATTATATTTTTTTTATGAAAATATTCTAAAAATATTTTCATTTTTTTTTTCAGTTTTTTAAAAAATGTTTGGAGTTTCAAAATTATAAAAATAATTTTAAAATTTATATAATTTAAACTAAATTGGCCCCTAAGACTATAACCGATAAAAACTTTAGAATTTAGGTTAAAGAAAAGTTAAAGAGTTGAGAAAGAGAAATTATAATTTTTTATTAAGAAAAGTTGAATATTAAGAGTACTTATGAGAGATAAAGATTTTTTATTGCAAATATTTAAAAAGTAAAGTTGAGTGGAGTGTGTATAAGAACAAAATAAATGATGTATTTATTATGATATTTATCATGATTGGGCATGTGAAAAGTCACCTTATTCCTTAATTAAAATAATATTTTTTAATAACAATATAAACGGGTATAGGGCTTGGGTTTCACATACTCTCCATCCCCGAATCCAAACCCGATCAGGCACTTTGTCTCCCTTCCCATGCCCGACCCGAACCCGATTTAAAATACTTGAACCCGACCATCGGATACCTAAGGGTATTGGGTATACGGGTACCCATTGACATCACTACCTAGGACCGTCTCTCTCGGTCTTAGGTGTGAAATTCCTTGGTCTTGGGCTAAAACCCTCGGTCCTGAGTTGAGGTCCCTCGGTCGAGGTGTGTGTTTCTTTCGGTCGGCCACGGGAGGCTCTCGATCCTGGGTTAGGAATCCTCAGTCGGGTGCAAGATTCATTGGTCGGGGTGCGAAAGGTTTCTCGGTCCTGGGTTAGGAACTCTCGATCGGGGTGTGAAAGTCTTCTCGGTCCTGGGCTAGGAATTATCGGTTTGGTGCAAGATTCCTCGGTCGGAGTGCAGAAAGCTTCTTAATCCTGAGCTAAGAATTCTCATTCCTAGGTCGAAACTTTGTTGAGAGCTCAGTTGGACGTAAAGAACATTAAATTGCAGCAGGTTTGATGTTTTTGACTAGGTACCTAATCCATTGATCCAAGGGCATAGGAAGCTTCGCTTAAACCCAATGATCATTTATAATATTACCACGATGCATCATTCGATTGGGATGATGTTCCATTTAACTCAAAAGATTTTGAAATAAAAAACAGGGTTTTGATTTTTAAGCTTTAATGAAACGTAAGGAACTTGTCAATAGCTTCAATATGTTTCATATGGTTGAATGAAATCAAAACATGAACACTAGCTGTTCGTTTTAACAATTTAAAAAAACTAAAATTTTTTTTTTATAAAAAATTTAGTTTTTAATCAAACATGATCGGGATGACTTAGAATTTGTTTAAATATATTCCCAACATCCTTAAAACTATGTTGGGAAGCGTTCTAGAATGTTGTTCTTGAGCAATAACCCAAGAATAAATCCCAATTTTGAAAATTTCCAAAATCAAAATTGGGTATTTCTGATATAGGTTGATTGTTCGTTTTGTTTCAATATGAAACATATAAATGATCTTAGAATCGTTTTCCAATCAAGAAATCAGACAATCAAATAGTATATAAAAATAATTAAATTGAAATGTAAATTTCAATTCAAACTTGTAATTTGAATTGAAGTGTGATTGGAATCTTATTGTAAGTTGGAGAACACTCCTTAACTCTTTTAAAAAGCTTCATGAATACGTGAATCTGAGCTTTACAGCCTTACACAAAATTTTCAAAATTTCAAAAAACCTTGAAGATCTTTAATGGAAAATTTTTATTCTTGATTGATTGAGGGCTTGATGGATCTCTTCCCTTCAGTTTTCCTAGAGGAGGCTATAAAGGTTGGTTCATCGACCAAGTTGATCAAATTTAGCCAAAAGACCATTAATGATTTTTTATTTGATCTCCGGTTAGTTGCCTGTATATACAATGATATTGCCTCAAAGTGTAAAGGAAATAATCATTGAAGTAGGGCGATCATTTCATTTTTTGAACGGAGTCGAATGGTGGAGAAACGACAAAGTTCCATCTTTGAAAAATCAAAGATGAAAGCTTATTCTTTGTCGCGAGAAAAAAGACAAACCATAATAAACGACGTCGTTTTAGGCCAAAAATCAAACGCGGGATGCTTCGTCCGCATTTTGTTGGCGATGGGCGATCCGCGTGCGTCTGGGTTGATGTCGTTGGAGGCGTCTGTCTACTGATCTGCTGCTGCAGGGAAGCATCCCACTTTTGTTGTAGCGGGCTACGCTGTCGAGTATTGGGCGTTGGATGGATGATCCAACGCTCATCCGATGGCTGTGATGTCTCTTGCACCGATTTCTTCAAATTTCGGCTACAAGAGATTCAAACCATTTTCCAACCTTGGAGCTTGTTTGAAATTGATTTTTTTCCAATCCTTTATTGGTATATTTTCTAACTAAAAAATATACAAAATATTTTTAATAAATATGACATTTGTTTTGCCAATTTATTATTATTTTTTCTTTTATTTTTTAGGTTGATTAAATAATTTATTTGGGATAAAATAGATACAACATTTATCCTAAATTTTTTATTTTAAACTCTTTCATTTTATTGAAATTATTTTGAGATAAAATAAGTATAATATGTATCCCAAATTATTTTATTTATTTTTATTGGACAGTATCTTAATTAATTGAGGATTAATTATAATAATAGTTAGTCCAATTAGTCATGTGTTGGCCTTAATTTTAATTATTTTGATTTGATTTAATCAAAATAATTTATAAATTGGGTAACTGAATTTTTAGTGCTTACAATAATATAATTTTTGTATTTGTTTTTTGTCCCGAAAATTTCAAAATAAATATAAAATTTTGAAAAAAGAATAAATTTTTTCTCCATATGAAGGTGTGCAAAATAAAACGCAATATGAGAACAAGATGGTCTCTCTTTTGAGATTGAGATTCATCTAGTGTTTTTTATCTCTTTTATTTCGTTGAATACTTTTTTGAGTATAATAAAATAATAGAGTGTTTTTGTTGAATATTTTCAATTGAATTCAATCCAGATCAAGGCTGTCAAAATCGAGAGTTTACGTAAAATCGTTAGACATTTGTAAACTCGTAAAATCTAGATTTTACTTGAAATCGTAAGAGTTTAATTTTAAAATATAATAGATATATATTATTATTATTATTTATATATAATTAATTATTTTATACTTAACTAATTTTAAAATTTTATATATTTAAATATAAAATTATTTAAAAAATTATAATAAAAATAATACTACTAAAAAAATACACTTAAAAAATTAATTATATTTATTTAAATAAAAAATAACTTAATTTTTTAATTTTTAAATATAAATTTGTTTTTTTAAACGTAAAATCGTATAGAATCATAAAATCGAAATTATTTATAAACTCGTAAAATCGTAAAATTTTATTATCGTAAATTTAAAATCGTAAAAGTTTACCTATTTAAGAGTTTACTTAAAACCAGACTTGTTAACCTATTTGAAATCGTAAAATTGTAAAATTTTAAGAGTTAACTCGAAGTTTTAACAGCCTTGATCCAGACATACCAATGGTCCTGAGAGGTTATGCTCGTTTTATTGTCAAGTGCATTTGTGTAATTGAATGCGCTTATTGCAATCCAATTGCATTGGATTATACGTTTGTAGTTTATTTTGTATTTTATTAAGTGGATTTTAAAATCATTATATGCATTAGATCAAATTAATTGTGAAGATGAATCATTTTTCAGCAATTCCAAATTGACAAATACTCCATAATTGTAAGAATACTTTATCTCTCAAATTTTCTTTTTTTTTTCTTGTGCTTTTATACAAGTAAATTTTTTCATTTTAATTTATCCAATATTTTAACACGAGTTGTTCTTTTAAACCCAATGATTGTGAATCAAGTGTTATTGTGAAGTTGGCTGCGTAGTAATTTTAACACCAAATCACTAATAAATTTGCTGTACCCTATGAGATATTCATAAGTTACCGCACAAGAGGGAGATAGTGAAATTATTTTAAGAAAAATATGTCAAACACATATCTCAAATCAACATTATATTTCATATACTTTATTAGATTTTTTGTGACATCGTAATAATATATATTTTTATGTAGTTTGAAAATAAGATACCTAACATTCTTTACATTGATTTGTTTATTTCGTACATTATAGCATCCTTCGACTTAGGGATGACAACGGGTACTTTACTCGCCGGGTAATGAAGTTCCCATCCCTGTACCCAATTTTCATTTTACTACTTGACTATAATCCTACGAGTATCTCTATTTATATCCCAATCCCCGATTCATCGGGTACCCTATTACCCAATTAAATTGTGAAATTTTTTATATTTTTTAAACATACTAAATATTAAAAAAAATATTAAATTTTAATTAACACATCTAAACTAAAATTATATAAATTAAATATAATATTTTAACTAATATGTTACTACAAAATATAATTGGCGTAAAAATATTAATAAATATTTTATCCTTAAACAATAGACAGTTAATCATTCAGACTACAAAATATAAATTCATTCATACTACAAAAATACAAATAAACATAAAACTGATAATACATGATTCTTAATTAAACTTGAAATATTCAAAAATCATCAAATTCGTTTTCTTTGAAAAAAAATATCCTTCTTGAATACACTTCTTCAAAACATATAAATTATAACCTACAAAATCAAAATCAACTTTAACAATACAAAAAATAAAATTAAGATTAAATCATTTAACTAATATCATACCTCAAATGTTTGACAAATAATTAATTACTTAAAAAGTAAATCCTTCGTCATGATCACATATAGTAAATGTGCAAGAACAAATCTATATTAAGTATAAATATAAATATTTTTATCTGAATTATCATCATAAATCCAATCTTTAGTGCACATTAATGCTTTCAATATCCTGGGAAGAAGTCGATTGCGATGAGGACTTACGATCCTACCTCTCAAATTGTAGATTCTAATGCAACGGTAGATATAAGTATTACAAGGATATTTCGGACAATCATTTGTAAAGTAGGATATTTTGTTCTAAAAGTACTCCACCAATATAATATATCAAAATTACCGATATATATGATGACCAATTCCTCTAAATAAAAAATCCAACTCTTATTTAGAAGTATCCGTTGACAAACTTAATTGAACAATAAACTCATTATATCCAATCAAAATATTCCAATTATTTGAACTTTCACCACTATTCATTATCATGGTATGAGAAGTAGAACCACAATCATTGTTACAATTTTGAAACACATTTTTAATTTTAATCAAAGTCTGATATTCAACAAATAAATTAGCATAAATGCTTCGAATCCTATTTATTTCAAAAACTTCACCAATCCCATAGATTTAGAAGCAATAACGTAACAATGTCAACTTAAATCTATGATCTAAATGTGTAGAAACTCCAATAAGCCCATGAATCTCATACCAAAATTTATCAAATTTACTTTCATTTCTTCTGCCATGTCCCTAATTAATGGATATATATCACATTTCCAATTGGATAAAGCAAACATAATCTCATAAAGTTTTGAAAATATATATTAGTAGTGTGATATTTATTTCATGAGAATAAGTTTATGATATTATAGAACAATTCCAACTTTAAGCAAACAATACTCACAAATTCTCAATCCATTAGTGTAGGAAGAAAGGTATAAGAGGAATCACTAAACATCAACCACTAAAAAATATCTTTATAAATAAGAAAAGTAGAGTTCATCGAGTTTTACAATAAATGGCTAACTTTATTAAATATGAAATTTGTAGATGACCACAAATTTCAATGAACTTCTCCTCTCATTTTTGCATGTGTTCTCCAAAAATCAACATTATTCCAATTTTTTTCAATACCGACTCCAATAACATCTAACCTATTTTTGAAAATTAGATTAAGGATGTGAGCACAACATCGCATTTGAAAATATTTTTCACGCAATAATAATGTAGATGCATTAAGTTTTTTTTGTAGACAAGATCTTTAACAATTGCATCATTTTCACTACAATTATCAACCGTCAAAGTAGTGATCTTCTTATCAATAACCCAACTCATCAAAGTGTCTCTTAAAATGTCAGAAAGAACATCTCATGTATGTGTGGGTAGACACATATACAAAGTTGATAAGTCTCTTTTGCAAGTTTCGTTATTCGTTATTATCTAGTGAGCAATAATAACCATATACCATTGTCTTTGATTTTGGGAAGTCCACATATTAGTGGTGATAACTATTCTACTTTGACTCGACTTAATTTGTTTAATCACTTTGTCTTTCAATGTGTCATATTCACTCAAAATGTTGACTCGAAAGGTATTTTTAGAAATCATAGTGAACAACGATGGTATGCTATTCACAAAATCTCTAAAACCTTCGTGATCAACTATCGAAAGAGGATAGTCATGTATAATAATCATTATTATTAATTTTTTTCGTGACACTTCTGGTCAAAAGTATATTAACAATCTTTGTTATTTCATTCTCACCCTTTAGATATTTTTTATTCATCTGATTAGTATATTTCATCTTCAATTATGGACAAGTCCGAAGTTGTTTTTTCCATTTTTTGAATCACCTTCTAGTTGCTTCTTACAATGATTGCATATTGCATTAACTTTTCCATTTATAATTTTTTTGTGAAAATCATTTCAAACGTTTGAAAATAACTATCTTTTCTTCCCAACAATGGTATCATTAACACTTGTTGCAATTAGGATATGACTTGAATTTGATTGAACAGTTTTGGCATGAGATACTTGAACATTAATGTTATCAGTTGAAACCTGGGTAGTTTCTATGTTTTGTGGCGTTAAATCCATTCTTTTTGTAAATTCTAAAAACTCAAATAAAAAAAAAGTAAAGATTAATATGATTCTTTAACTTATAGTCTTATAGTCTTATATATTAATATTTATAAAATTAATATATAAATAATATATTGAACTTATATTCTCTAAATATTGTAAATTTTTATATATTTAACATGTTTCTAAGAAGTTTATTGATTTAAAAAGTGATTAAGAATTATTAATGACTTATAATATCCAAAACTCTTCAAACGAATTAGGTGCATTAAAACACTTACCCTTTATTTTTGTCCTTAAGAAAAATAAATTTATTTATTGTATTACTTTATTAAATTATATATTATTTCAAAAATAATATTTGATAATATTAATATTCTATTATAACCCTAGTTTGTGAGTTGTGAATATAACTGATGCATGCCTATATATATAATAGGAAAAAGTCTAGCAATCTCACTCAAATGCAAACATAGTTATACAAAATCAAAATAGTCACAAAACTCCAATAAATTTAAATATAATTGTATATTTTATCTCAAATGTAAACAATACAAAAATATAACTTACTAAATAATAAATAATTTAAAAAATAGAAATATCAAAATTTGAAAAAATTATATAATGAAAATATTACTTACCTACATATGTATGTTTTAATTTTGTAAAAGTTACCGAAGTTAACTTTGTTGATGTTAAAACGAAAGAAAAAACTACGAAATAAAGATTAAGTTAATAAATAAATATAAGATTGTAAAAGTTGAAAACAATCATAAATTTATTAAATAACATTAAAACTAGTATTATCGAAATTTTAAAAACACAAATAAAAATATTACTTATTTGCATAGTTATGTTGTAAAGGTTGAAAAATATAACAAACTTTGTTGTTGTTGGAGACTTGGAATACTAGAGAATGTTAAAAAGATAGAAGTTGAAGTAAGGTTGAATGAAAATAAAAATTGAAAAGTGAATAGTGAAGATTAAAAGTCATTACTAATGAGACGAACACTTATTACAAATGGTGGGTGATGATAAAATAAATAATATATTTATTATAAGGATAGTTTTATTGTGTAATTTGAAAATTCATTTAAATTTTAATAATATATATTAATATTAATATATCCGGGTATCGAGTATCGAATTTGGGTTTCCAACACTCCTCATTCCTGACCCCGATTTAAAATACCAGAACCCGACCATCAGGTATCCACGAGTATCGGGTATACGTGTATCAATTGTCAATCCCTACTTTGACTATTGTGTTTGAGAAAAACCGGTATCAAATGGTCGTTACACCTACAACAATAACAAACGGTGTAAGTAATTCAGTGCATATTCAACAATAATCTAATTTAATAAAAAGCAATTAGTAACATATACTAAATACTACTTGTATAACATTAATTATCAATAATACATTTGACCGAAACATCAAATGTTGTAATTATTGTGTTTTCTAACATAAAATATATATTACTTTTTTTTTTTTAAAAAAGAGAATATAATATTATGAACTTAATAAGCATATTTTTTAAGGGTTTGAAAAAGAACTCAAATAGTTAATTTCTTAAGAATATGATTGAAAATCAATATTTTGGAAAATTCATTTTATACCAATTAAATAATATTTTTTTGTTATTTATAATATATAGGTGTTAAAAATATCTAATAAATGAAATTAAACTAAGAGCTTTTCTTTATTGATCATTGTATTATAGATAAGTGCTCATATCCAATCTAATCTCTTGAGACTCCGATTCTCTTCATTGCTGTCTCATTTATTATCTTCAAATTATTTCTTCTATTTTCTCCAAGCCCAAGTGGCTCTGAATCTTTTTTTTTATTTCTTCATCGGATTGGAGAGGATCATCAATGACCACTTGGGTTACTCTTACGAAGTACAACTGAAGGGAATACTCCAAGGGAATACTCCAAAGCTCAATCATAATAAAGGGCTTGGTGTGGATATAGACAACTTCAAACTCTTTCTTCAATTCTCTAATTTCGTGAAAACCCAACAAGAGAAGTCTACTAATCAAGTGGACCTAGGTATATATGCTCATTCTTCTAATTTCAATTTCTCTTCAAACTAATGAATTGTTGATTACGACGTCACTGATCACATGACTAAAAATAAAGAATTTTTTGAAAATTTAAATTTGGAAAAACTCAATCTAAATGTTAAAGTAGCTAATGATTCTAGTATTCCCATTCATGGAATTGAAACATTTAAATTTTTCTCAAAACAAATTGATAATGTCTTATATGTTCCTAAATTATCACAAAATCTAATCTCGGTTTGTAAAATCCCAAAGGACTTTAATTGCTTAGTTATTTTTTATGACGTTGATGTTGTTTTTCAGGAAAGGTTGACCGGGATTACGATTGGTAAAGGAATACCTGAAAATAACCTTTACATTATTAAACTTTCTAGTTATCCTTTACATTCCCAAAATAATTCTCATTTTCTATGGCATCGTCGTTTAGGACATCCATCAAAGCATGTGCTCTGAAAATTATTTCAATCGAAGTTTGATATTTTAGATTACGATGTATGTCAATTTTCTAAACAAGCTAGACTTCCGTTACACAATTCAAATAGTTTATCTAAATCTTATTTTGAATTAATTCATTTTGATGTTTGGGGTCCAACACCTACTACTTCATATAATAATTATAAATATTATGTTTCATTCATCAATAATTTTTCAAGAGCCACCTGGATTTTTTTACTCCACGATAAATCAGAAGTATTTTCAAAAAATTTAGAGTTCGTTTCCTTTATTGAAACCAATTTCAAGCTTCAATAAAATTATTTAGAACTGACAACAAGACTGAATATGTCAATCAAAAAAAAATTCTTCCTTTCTAAAAAAAAGGTATAATGCATCAAACCTCTTATGTCCATACCCCGGTCCAGAATGATACGGCGGAAAGAAAAAATTTTCATCTTCTTAAGATTTCTCTCTCTTTTATTTCAATCTAACGTTCCAAAAAGATTTTGGTCCGATACTTTTACTTACTGTTACTCATCTCATTAATCGTATTCCTAGCAGTGTTCTTAATAATTTGAGTCTTTTAGAAAAAAATTTAAAAATAAGAAAAGTGACCTTAATCATCTTTGCGTCTTTAGTTGTGTATGTTATGTGCATATAAACCATACTGATAAATTAAGTCCTCAATCAGTTAAATCTATTTTCTTGGTTATTATCCTACCCAAAAGGGATATAAATGTTATGATCCTATTTTAAAAACTCTATATTTCTCGTAATGTCATCTTTAATGAAGATGAATTTTACTACAAAAATAAGAAGGATAATAGTGATGCTCTCAATGAGTCTGGTTGGTAAGATCATGTATTGCCCTTAAATATGAATTGTTCTATCGATAATATTCCTTTTGATAGAGATTCAAATACTGCTCCTGATAAAGAAGCAGAAAAAGAGACACCATGTAATATCCCATAAGAAGAAAGTCACAATTATTCGGTCACAAATAATGACTATGAAATTCAAAGTGAAATTTCAAACACTAAGTACACCTTCAAGGGGAGAATATAACAATGGATCTATCTCCAAAGACATTTCAGAAACAATTACAAGGGGATCCTACAAGGAATGACAATGTTCGAAGATTCTCAAGGGTTGTTCAACCATCGAAAAAGCTTAAAGATTATTATATTTATTCGTTAAAGTATCCTATTCAAAAATACTTATTTTATGAAAATGTCTCTAATGAATATCATAATTTTATCACATTTCCTAATCAAATAGATCCGAAAACATTTCAAGAAGCCAAGTCCAACCCTACTTGGTGTGTTTCCATGCATAACAAATTAGAGGCTCTAGAAAAGAATAATACATAGAAACTTTTCCCTCTTCTTAAAGGTAAGAAAGTGGTTAGTTGTAAATGGATATACAAAATCAAGTATGATAACTTAGGAAAAATTGAAAGATATAAAACCCGACTTGCTGCCAGAGGATACACCCAAACTTATGGATTAGACTATGATAAAACATTTGCACTCATAGCAAAAATGAACACTGTGAGGATATTATTAAAATTGGTATTTAGATCAAATTGATTTAAAACATGTTTTTCTTCAAGGCGGTCTGCAAGAAGAAGTATATATGTCTATCCCACAAGGCTATAAGGAATATCTTAACTCAAAATCTATTTGTAGATTGAATAAAGTTATTTACGGATTCAAACAATCTTCAAGGACATGGTATGCTAAACTTAGTAGCGCCCTTGTTCATCAAAACTTTCTAAAAAGCTCTGCTGATTCTTTTTATTATTATTAAAACTACTCTCAATACTATTTTTATTGTACTTGTGTATGTGGATTATATTATAGTAACAGGTAATAGCTCAAATGATATCCTCGGGGTTAAAAAGTATCTGCAGGAACAATTTGACATTAAAGACTTTGGCACTCTCAAGTATTTCATTGGGATAGAAATTGTTCATTCTAAGAAAGGTTTATTTCTTTCTCAAAGAAAATATGTCTTGAACTTATTAAAAGAAATTGGCAAGCTTGCTGCAAAACCCACGAAGACTCCCACTGAAACAACTGCTAAATGAAGAAGGTACACTTCTTCATGTTATTGGTATGTATCAAAGACTTGTAGGTAAACTTATGTACCTAACAGTTACTCGTCCCGATATAACCTTTGCAGTTAGTAGTGTAAGTCAATTCATGAATGCTCAAAGAACTTCACACATTTCTATTGTTTAAATGATTCTACATTATCTTAAAGTTACTCTTGGAGTTGGAATATGGATAAAGAGAAACAACCGCATGGACGTCATTGGCTATACTGATGTTGATTGGGTAGTCAGCTTTGACAGAAAGTTGACTACCGGATTTTGTACATTCGTTGGAGGAAATCTAGTGTCGTGGAGAAGTAAGAAGTAAAATATTGTCGTCCGTTCAAGTGCCAAAGTGAATAAGGTGCTATGGCGGCTACTACCATAGAACTCATTTGGATTAAATATATTCTTAAAGACTTGGGAGTTGAGCTCAAAACTATAAAAATGTATTGCGATAACAATGTTGCTAGATATATCGCATCAAATCGAGTATTCCATGAGCGCACCAAGCACATTGAAGTTGATTGTCACTTTGTTCGTGAAAAGGTTCGATCTTGTGAGATTGAAACTCCTTTTGTGCCTAGTAAAGCTCAAATTGCTGATTTCTTCTCGGAGGCTCTAGATCAAAGAAACTTTGATAGCATCGTCGACAAGTTAAGAGTAATCAATCTCTTTACTCCTAACTTGAGAGGGAGTGTTAAAAATATGTAAGATATAAAATTAAACTAAGAGTTTATCTTCATTGGTCTTTGTATTATAGATAATTGTCATAACAATTAGAAAGCTCAAAAGTTTGTGGGTAAAAGACATATCAAATGAAATTTCTCAAAATTTGAAAAAATAATATTTTCAACCGTTACAGTTGACATGGATCAGCTTTGCGATGCGACCTATAAATAGGCTCCACAAATCGAGCTACTGATTCTCTTTCCTATGTGTAAATTCAATATAACATCTCTTACTACAATAATACAAATATATTTATGTATTCTCTTTTCTACGTTAGGTAAAAAAAATAAAGATTTCAGAGAAATTGTTGGAGCGACGAAAACTAGAATGTTAGGTATGAAGGAATGTTAAGAATGCGACATATGTCCAATATGAAAGGAATACCCGATGAGAAAGGAAATGTTGAAAATGCGACGAAAAAATGTCAAAATTATGGAATGTCAAATGAAATGTGTTGTTTAGACTTACATCCCTAGGTCTGAGGATCTTTTAATTCCTTAAAAAATATGTATGGATGGAAGACAAATGCGAAAAAATAAAAATATTACAAATAAAGGTTTGTCTTGGAATCTCGGTCCACAATCGTCAAGGCCCAATGAGTTGAGTTTTAGTGTATGAAAGTAAAATGTATGATTTAGTTTGAGTCACCTACCCCTATCATTATGCCTATTGGTAAAGATTAATTACCCAATGAAAAAAATTCAATAAAAGACATTACGAGAAAATCTTTAAGGGCTTGGAATTGGAATTGAAATTGACATTAAATTCTAATTTCAATTGCATGAGAATTGGCATTGAATTACAATTCAATTTCTATGTTTGAGAAAACTATATAATTGTAATTCAATCTTAATTCTTATTCCTATTTTGAAACAAAAAATATAATAAAAATAATTTTAATATATATTATCTATTTTATTAAAATATTGATTTGACATAATCAATTATGATAAATCAAGTATTAAAAAAATTTAAGTTTCAATTTTTATTAAAAAAATATCAGTTTCACATTTTAACTTTATAGATTTTGAAAAACAAAATATATAGGTTCGACATTTTTACTTTCTAAATTTAAAAATAAATATCGATTCATCATGTTAGTTTCTTAAATTATATATATATAAATATATATATATATATATATATTTAAATATGTTAATTTACTGTAAAAAAAGACATCGATTCGATATTCTAATATCCTAAATTAAAAAAAAAAAATTATCGATTGAAAATTTTGATCGTGTTTTAAATGATAAAATAATAAGTTATTTTGTTTAAAAAACATAAAAAAATTAAAATTTAGAATTAAAATTTCGACCTAAAAATAATGAAATGAGAACTATAAAATTACACTATATTTTGAATTTTATTAAAATTCTAATTTCAATTTCAATTCTTAATATTAAAGAGTTTACTAAACTTAGGAATTAAAATTATATCCTTTAACTCCAATGCTAATTCCAGACTTACCAAACACCCCTAAGGGTGTGTTTGATGAGGGGGAATTGAAATTGGAATTGGTATTGGAATTCTAATTCCAATTCCATGAGAATTGGCATTGAATTACAATTCAATTCCTATGTTTGAAAACATTATAGAATTGTAATTCAATTCCAATTCCTATGCTTGAGAAAATGATAGAATTTTAATTCAATTCTAATTCATATGTTTGTAAAATAAAATATCGGTTCAAAATGTTAACTTCTTAAATATGTTTTTATGTTTTTGGCACGTTTAATACGTTTTTGACATGTTTAACACATTTAACATGTGTAACACGTTTAACACGTTTTTGACATGTTTAACACGTTCAATACGTTTTTACATATTTAACACGTTTTTGGCATATTTAAACACGTTTTTGACATGTTTAACACATTTTCACACTTAAAACACATTTTTACACGTTTAACATGTTTTTCACGTTTTTGGTATATTTAACACGTTTTAACATTTTTAATAAGTTTAACATATTTTTCACACGTTTTGACAAGTTTAATACGTTTTTTACGTTTTTGACATGTTTAACACGTTTTTCATATGTTTAACATGTTTTTTTACATTTTTTACACGTTAAACACGTTTTTGACATGTTTAACATGTTTTTCACATGTTTTTCACATTTTTGACATGTTTAACATGTTTTTCATGTTTTGGCATGTTTAACATGTTTTTCACACGTTTTACACATTTTCATACATTTTTCACGTTTTTGGCACATTTAACATTTTTTTGATATTTTTAATACATTTAATATGTTTTTCACACATTATGATAAGATTAACATGTTTTTCATGTTTTTGACACGTTTAACACGTTTTTGTAATATTCAACACGTTTAACATGCTTTTCACACGTTTGACACGTTTAACACGTTTTGACACTTTTACACATTTTTGGCACACTTAACACTTTTTAACAAGTTTAACATGTTTAACACGTTTTTGGTACGTTTAACATATTTTGACAAGATTAACACATTTTGGCACGTTTAACACGTTTTTCACGTTGTTGGCATGTTTAACACAATTTAAACATGTCATAAGTGTGTTAAACAGGCCAAAATGTATTAAACATGTCAAAATGTGGTAAATGTGCCAAAATTTATCAAACGTGTTAAACGTGCCAAAAATGTGTTAAACATACCAAAACGTGTTAAACGTGCCAAAAACGTGAAAATATGTTAAACGTGTTTAACGTGCCAAAAACATGATAAACGTGTTTAATGCGTTAAAAACGTGTTAAACGTGTCAAAAATATAAAAACATGTAAACGTATCAAAAATGTGTTAAACGTGTCAAATAAGTGAAAAACTAGTTAAACATGCAAAACGTGTCAAAATGTGTTAAGAATGTGTCAAACGTGTCAAAAACGTAAAAAAAAACCATGTGAAACATGTCAACAACGTGTTAAACGTGTTTAATGTGTTAATAATGTTTTAAACGTGTTGAAACGTGTCAAAAACGTGTTAAATGTGCCAAATATGTTAAAAACTTGTTAAACTTACCAAAACGTGAAAAATGTGTTAAACGTGTCAAAAATGTGGTAAACGTGTAAAAAACGTGTTAAACGTGTCAAAAACGTGTTAAACGTGCCAAAAATGATAAACGTGTTTAATGTGTTAAAAACATGTTAAATGTGTCAAAAATGTGAAAACGTGTTAAACATGCCAAATATGTGAAAAACTTGTTAAACCTGCCAAAATGTGAAAAATGTGTCAAAGTGTCAAAAACGTGTTAAAAACGTGAAAATCGTATTAAACGTGTCAAAAACGTGTTAAACGTGTCAAGGACGTGAAAAACGTGTTAAATGTGTCAAAAACGTGTTAAACGTGCCAAAAACACGTTAAACGTGCCAAAACGCGTTAAACGTGCAAAAAACGTGTTAAACGTGTCAAAAACGTGAAAACATGTTAAATGTGTCAAAAACGTGTTAAACGTGTTTAATGTGTGAAAAACGTGTTAAACATGTCAAAAACGTGAAAAACGTGTTAATTTGGAATTACAATTCTGACCTAAAAAGATTGAAATTGAGAATTCTGAAATTATACTATACTGAATTTCATTGGAGTTCTAATTTCAATTTCAATTCTTAATATTAGAGTGTCTAACCAACATAAAAATTGGAATTGGACCCTCTAATTCCAATTACAATGCCAATTTCAGAGTTATGAAACACACCCTAAGAGTTCTTAGACATCTGAGTCGTCGATAATTTTTAATGTTGATATTAAATTACAGAAATTTAAGAATATAGGCACATTGTCACCATAAAATACTGAGTTTTAAGGATTTTAAGATTTAATTGAAAGACGTGGGTAGCTCCCTCACACTAGTGGTTAATATGTATTTATTTATTTATTTGGACTCTGGTGAAGACACAATTCCATTCATGTTCACCACTCGTTAGGCTGAAGGTGTGCCTATTTATTTGACCTAACCCTAATTTGCCTCGTAACCCCAATATTTACAGACAAACTCTTAAAGGAAGTCAAATCAATAATTAAAACAGTAAGTACTAGAGATTACTTAAAATTAATCATAAACATACATATTATCAATCAAATCTATTTGAACAAATAATATGACCATGATTCTATAAACATATTTGGTTTTTATTATGGGCGGACCCTTTCCGTCTTGCTTCAAATAAAGAAGGAAGGGCTTGCCATTCCACTCTTTTATCTCCGTCTAATGTAGCAGGAGAAGAAGCTAAGGCTATCCCGGAGATCCATATTGCGATAGCTCTTACCGACCTTTCTTCGGGCGCTGACCATGTCTGTGGTTCCCTCATTTTTTTCTTCTTTTGTTATCCTTACTATTTTTCTACTTGTATTTCTTTCTCTTGTATCTTGGCTAGCAGCACTTAGAGCTTCTATGAGTTTTTCCTATGGTTTTGGTACAGAAAAGAAATGTCACCAAGGGGCTCAACCGCCTTATCAGTAGATCTCCCTCCGTCCTATCGTACCTCTCAACAAAGATGATAAAGGAATGAGATCCTAAGGAAGCTAAAGTAATCCAGTCCGGAGACTCTAAGGGAATTCAGGTTAGAAGAAGAATCTCCTTTGGAGCGAGGAAATTGAGTTCCCGAAGCAACTCAAACGAACTAGCCACTCGTTCGGGCCTCTTTACCTCTGATGGACCATGAGCTCTGGACAAGTGCGATCTGACGTCTGAAATAAGATCCAAACCTATTTCTCGATTCAATAGAAGCCCAAAGAGGTGAATAGGGTCCCAAATAAGGAGAGATAGATAAAAAGCAAGTCCGATCGGACCGGTCAACTCAGAATCCGACCCAAATATCCATTTACTCTCACATATATATTCAAATTAACCACAGCTCTCGACCCGTCAATCCGGACACTTTCAAAATTAAGCATCATTATATATATATATATATATATATATATATATATATATATATATATATATATATATATATATATATTAGTTAGTTAAAAATGTCTCACGTTCATCAAATTTAGTGTTGAATTTAAAATATAAAGTGTCATTAGCTTAGTTGGTTAAAGAGTTGTACTTATTTTTGTTAGGTTCCAAGTTCGAAACATACCTATAACATTTTAAATTTTATTTTAACCGTTTTAAGTTTATGGGCGGGTCAACCCAGAATCCGACCCAAATATCCATTTACTCTCACATATATATCCAAATTAACCACAACTCTCGACCCGGTAATCCGGACACTTTCAAAATTAAGCATCATTATATATATATATATATATTTGATTTTAATTTTATAAATATTAAATAAATGATGGAACTAGATTTAAAACAGAGTTTGGAGTCAAAATCATTCAAAAAGATTTTTACTATTTTGCTAATACGGTTCAAAATCTTCCAAAAGTTTGACGATATTTTGCCAAACACGGGTCAAACTAAAAGAAGTCGAAAATGTGAGGCCTATTTTCCTTTCTTCTCCAACTACCAGCAAAAAAAAATAAAAAAATAATAATCTACATTATTAACTAGAAAATATCCAATATAATATAAATAATGATTTAAAAAACAATCTACACTTAACAAAGAAAAAAAAAGTGAGTTTACATTTAAATTTGGACTATTTTTTAATGGGATTATGCTTGTCCAAATTGCAATTAAGAGGCTATCTTACATTCTCACTAGTTTCAACAAAATTACAAATTCAAAATCCAAATTGCATGTAAGAGATTTGAAGAGTTCAATTGAATATAACATGTGAGTTTGAGGGTGGATTTGAATTCCCAGCTAGTTGTCTCATCAATGAAATATGTGGACAGAACTTCTGTAAATCAATTGTTGAACTCAATTTGTGATCCTCCATCACCCACGCTAGGTGGTGACTCTCATAATCTGGCAGCCCATTTGTCCTCAAGATAGGGTGAGGGTTATAAGCAAATTAAGAGAAGGAAAGTTAAAGAAACCGAGGATGGAGAGCTTGGGTTGGAGAGGAGCAGTGGTTATCCATTCTAATGGAAGAAGAGATCAAAAGACAGAATTTCTAGTCAAATCCATGGCTACCCAAAAACCCATTCCATCTGCCGCAAAAACTGTTAGCTCCAAAAAGGTTAGTCCTTCATCACTATAAAACCCATGCATTTCAGAATTTCCAAGTTTTGAAGTAGTTAAACTCTTCTTCAGCCACTTTTAATTTCCAAATCCATCTATGTTTGGTTATAGTTGAATTCGAACTAGAATTGGAATTGTGGGTCTTGTGTATTTCATCACTTCAATCCCTAAAGGGTATATCATTTTACAATTTTCAGATAGATCCCTATTCCCTACTTTTGATGTTTGTTGTGGATATCTCTTCATGTTATTTTGTATTGGTTTAATGAGTTGATAAATCCAAATATAACTGTTTATCAATCAATGATTAACTCAAATTTCCAGTTACATGTTTCCAAATGAAAACAAATGGCAGAGTTCTATAGTTTTCCCAATTGGGGAGAGCCCAAGAAACAGCAGCACTTCATCAGGAAGTTCATCAATCAAGCTGTTAACAAGGGTGGAGCAGTTGAGGCTTTTAACCAAAGCTGAGAAGGCTGGTTTGCTATCAGCTGCAGAGAAATTGGGGCTTTCACTTTCTTCAATAGAGGAATTGGGACTCCTCTCGAAGGCAGAAGAACTTGGGGTTTTGTCAGCAGCAACTGATCCAAACCTTCCGGGAAACATACTTAGCTTGAGCTTGGTTTTGTTGATTTTGGGTCCTTCTTTTGCCTTTTTGGTGCCTGAGGATTATCCTTGGCAAGTTGCTTTGCAAGTTGTGGTTGGATTGATCTCTGTTCTTGGTGGTTCTGCTGCTTTTGCTGCATCTAATCTTGTATCAAATTTGCAGAGATCTAGTTAGTAGGTCCTGCAATATTATTATTCTTGTCTCAAACAATGAATTCGTATCAAATGTGTTATTTAAAGCACTCTCCTCTGGTAATATAAATTTAATTACAACTCAATTACACTATACCTTGAATTATTAATGGATTTATTTTTCAGAAACAATTATGTTATTTGAGTTTTTAATGGATATAATTATTAATTTTTTAATATTAAATGAAAATAGAAATATTTTAGTTGAAGATAGTGATTGATAAAGGAATTTTATTTTTATTTTACTTTAATTTTTTGTTTTTATTTTTATTTTTTTAGGAAACAATTTATTTGTCACTTTATTAAAACCCTAAAACTCTAAAAGGGAAAGAAAAATACGACATGAGTTCGTGTCTATCAATCTAAACAATCCTTGGATTTGATATTTAAAAAACAAATGAATCAATCTACAAGAACAACCACATTACAAAATTAAAGCATCTTATACAAATCTAATTTTGTGACTTCTTCGAACTTGATTTTCCATTCTCGGTATACTTCTCAAATTCCTCGGTGTGATTGGAATATGCCTTCATGTGTGAATTAGAGTGTGACCGTCAAAGATGATATCTTTCCAAACTTGATCACGGTTTTTCTAGCTCTCAAAAAGACCCTAGCATTCCTTTCCGCCCGTACTCGATATACAACCACCTCGAAATAGCACTTCATGACGTTGACGATAAACAAGATGCCCTTAGTCTTTTCAATCATTAAACCCTTTATTTGGTGCCAATATATAGAAAAATCCAACAAACCCATGACTTTAGCAAAACATCTCCACAATTTAGTAATAAATGGGCAATCGCCAAATAAATGATTTATAGATTCCTCCTCCCTTGAACATAAAACAGAGCAAGTACTCGGAATTGACATATACTTACTTATCTGATCTCTAGTGGGAAGCCGGTCACGGAAAGTAAGCCAAAGAATGAACTATTGCCTCTGGATTATCCTTGACGACCAGACCAAAGAGCCCACTCAACAACCGTCCCCTCTCCCGAATTACATCCCACACCTCACTAGATTTTAGTTTTCCATCCTCCTCGGCTTTCCATGAATGGAAATCAACTCTATCATTAAATTGGATACTATAGAGGTTCTCAAGAACTCGTTGCCCCTCTAGTATACGCCTTAATAAGGAATTTCATTACCCATCACTAACGTCTCTAACTAACGCCGCTAAATAATCCATCCTAATCTAAACCCTCCCAAACTCTGGCTTAAGTACTGTAGGCTGGTTTTCGAACTATGGGTCTTGTCAAAAAAGAGTGCTCCGACCATCCCCCAACCGAATGTCGAATAACGATGCAATGATGTCCTTGAGTTTCAATATCTTTTTGAGTGACCATGTCATTTCGTCTTTGATTTTACTTGTCCATACGCTCACTTCCCATTACATAAATCGAGAGTGGACCCATTTCACCCAAAGAGATTTTTTTTTGTTGAATCGCTCACAAGTTCTTGAAAGTGAGTGCTCTATTCCACTCAACACAGGTTTTTAGCCTAATACCGCCCTCCTCCTTTGGCTGATCTGTCCACTTAACTTTTTTACCTCCTCTTCCCTGGCTGCGCCAAATAAAATCCCGCATCAACAAATCAAGCTCCTTCTTCACTTTATTTGGGAGAACCAACTGTTGAGACCAATACCCGATTATCCCCATGACAACGCTCTTAACCAACTCGATTGGGCTAACGTACGATAGCTTCTTCGTTCCCTAACCTGTAATAGTATTCTTTACCTTTTTCAATTAGAAACCGACAGTGAACAATCTGAATTTGTCTCGTCGTTAATGGGATTCCCATGTATCTAACCGTAAAGTAGCCCTCCTCAATACCCATAACCTCGTATATCATCGCCTTCATTTCCTCGTCGACTCCACCGTAAAAAGATAAACTTTTATCATCATTTATCGAAAGACATGTAACACTAGAAAAGAACGTAAGTGCATCTTTCACGATTTTAATGGATTCGACGTCTGCATGCACAAGAATGAATAGGTCATTGGCAAAGAAAATGTGTGTAATCTCCTCTTCCTCGCAGAACGGATGGTGGATGTATGGTCGGTTCTTTCGGAACGTCTTAAAGACGCTCTCAAATACCTCCATGATTACGAATAAAAGATACGAAGAGAGGGGGCCCCCTACCTCACACCGCTTTCACCATTGAAGTAGCCTTCGTGAACTCCGTTGAAATTAACTACAAAATGAGAGGTAGATATGCATTGCATAATCCAATCGATATATATACACAGAAAATCGAAAACTACCATGAAATCTCAAATAGTCTCTGATCTAACTGAATCAAAATCCTTTCAGATGTCAATTTTGAAAACAACTCTCGGGCTAATATATTCTTCCGACAATAACCCTTTAAGATATTCTGCATGAGAAGAATGTTATGCGATATAGATCTACTAGGGATAAACGCGGATTGGTCTAGACTAACAATATTAGAAATCATACTTTTAAAACGCTTAGAGAGTATTTTCGAAATTATCTTGTAAACAACATTGCAACACGAAATTGGCCTAAAATCTTGTATCCTTTCTGGCACAGATTTCTTCGAAATTAGATTCAAAACTGTTACGTTCCATTTCTTCAACATCTTTCTATTTCAGAAGAACTCCAACACCCCCTTGCTTACGTCATGAACCATAATAGAACAATTCTCTTTGAAAAACTGAGCGTTAAACCCATTCGGAGTCGGGCTCTTATTACCATTAATGATGAACAATGCATCCTTAATGTCCTCCCTTGTGACTATCTCAATCAAACCTCGGATATTTTCCGCTGAAATTTTCTTATTAATGATTTGGTATAACATATTGAGATAACTAGGTTGCTGCTGATTTTTGTTTGATTTTATTCTCCATTATCCTTTCTAAGCTTATGCACACTATTTCGAAGATTTCTAGCCAAACACTTCCGATAGAATAAAGTTGTATTTTTGTCGCCAAGGGATATCCAATTCTTTCTCGATTTATGTCTTACAAAACTTTCTTCCAATGAAATCAATTTTCTAAATCATGTTAGGGCAGCCTTCTCCTCTTTTTGGAGTTGAGCAACATCATCACTTTCAAGTATCCGACTTTGAACATCCTTAAGTTCACTTCTTGCAGCCATCACCCTTTTAGATATGTTGCTATATTTTTTTTTATCAAACTTTAGGAGTTGATTCTTAAGAAGTCTCAGTTTTTCTGAGACCTGAAACATATTGGAACCGCCAACTTGCTTAGTCCACACCTCATTCAAGATTCCTTTGAAATTATCATTCTTTATCTAGAAGTTAAAGAACTTGAAAGGACTCCTCATTTTCTTTTCTTTCTCCCAAAACAGTTTGATCGGGCAGTGATCCGATATCCCCGGATTCAAGACTTGTACGTGACTTCTCAGAAACTGAACTGCCAATTCTCCATTAATTAACCCTTTATCAATTTTTCCTCATTCGTTCATCCCCTCTCATTGAAGACCATGCGTAGAAGTTCATAGAGTTTGTAGGCTCAATACAATCAATATCCATTATACAATCACTGAAGTCTATTGTTAGGATCGGTGTCAACTATAGAGAGGGGGTCTGAATATAGTTGAAAACTTAAGACACTTTCAATTTGATTTTAATAATCCTGTTAGAGATTAAGAATCAGTTTATATTCTTCACAAATCTTTGCAAGCTCTTGAACGACTTCAAGTGCGGAAATGCTTGCTCGATTTAAAGCGGAAGATAAACAATTGAACGATGCGGAAAATAAATAACACACGGAGTATTATGGATGTTTGGAGATAAAACTCATACGTCACCCCTTCTTCTGTTTCCAGAAGATTTTTCACTAGAAGACTTTGGTTTATATAGCAACTACACAAACCTAGTTAGACACACGAGACTTAATAACTGCCTATTTCTGAACTCCTAGCTAACACTCTTTTGAACAGACAAACCTTGTTCAACTTACAACACTGAAATTTCACACAAAAAGAACAGTAGATGAATTACAAAATAGAATTAGAGCTCACATCACTTGGTAATTCATAATTCGTGAGAGAGAGCGAGAGCTTGAGAATATAGAGCTTTTGAGTCAAGAGATTTAAGAGTATGAGAGACCTATAATTCGCCGTTGTACTATGCTTGCTATTTATACTGAGGTGTAGCAATGGTCGAATCCTTCTCTTGGTCATGTGTCAACATTCCATTGTAACGTACGCCAAGTAGTACGAGATCGTACATCTGAGTATATTCGATTGATCGTGGCGTATCAGATCGTACTAGAGAATATTTGCTAGAACGTGGTGTATGGGACAGTACTGAACGTGGGATGGTGGAATATTTGAATATGTGGCAGACAAGCAGTTATAGCGTGTTAAGCTGTCTTGGCAGACGAATGATAACAAACACTGTTGATTGCCAAGCTAATGAGATGAGCAAATAAACAGACGCTTCTTCAGATGGCAATTGAAGCAAGGCATTAGACACTTCTTTAGACGACTGCTGAAGCAAGACGTCTGCTCGTGCACTTCTTCAGACAACCCGTCTGTACAAGCTAGACGTCTGCTCGCGCACTTCTTCTGACAACTCGTCTATAGAAGCTAGACGTCTAATCACGCACTTCTTCAGACAACTCGTCTGTAGAAGCTAGATGTTTGCTCGCACAATTCTTCAGACAACCTGAAGACTTACGTCTCTTGAGTTGTACCTGCGCATAAACAATTTACACAACTTAGTTTTGTTCACATCACATCATTAAAACTATGTCGTATTGAATTAAACTTATTCACCTAAGTTGATTAAGACGTTTTTCCTAAACTAATTATTTCTCTTTTAATTAGTTTTCCTTTTTTTTCTTTATTTAACTTAATATACCATCTATCATATCTCGTGTGATCTCGGATTTCGGGCTACTCTCATTTTCAAACCTTGTAACATTGAAGTCACCTAAAACTGCCCAAGGCTCACCGCTGCCTACTCAAGCTCTTAAATAGTCCTACAACCTTCTTCTATCCGAACCAGAGTTACTGGCATAAACAATGGTTAATCGAAAACAATTCCCACCAGCCTTGCTTTAAACCTTGACCATAATAACTTGGTCATCTGAGTGTAACAACTTGACTTCAGCCGCTTCCATGCCCCAAGTGACCCAGATTCTGCATGTTCTCGTATTTGCATTATGCACCACATTCCAGCTACTATTCATACAAAGGGCACCAATTCTGTCTACATTTTGACTATTGACTTTGGTTTCTAAATTTTCAATTATAGCCACTTTTAGATCTTTAATAATCCTTCTAATTTCTCTGCATTTGATAGGGTCATTGAGACCTCTTATATTCTATGTTATGATATTTATTAATGGATATATGTGTTTAGTTCCTACTCTTCATCTTCATCTATACCAACTTGCTGTCTAATATCATTCATATCCTCATAGGCACTATCAGAATAGTCGTAAGCATCACGATCTTCACTATCCTTTATGGCAACAGACTAGTTGGTCTCCCCAATGGACAAGGGGATTGGGTCACTGCAAGCATCCCCTTGTCATAGTTTTCATGAGCTAGAATCCCCATGTTACCAACCGATGAAGATTGTGTATCTTGGCCATAACTTTCATTGTTATTGCCAAACTCAATAGAACTTGTTGACCATCTACAAGGATCCTCACAATCTGACTTCGGACTTCCTCCTCTTCATGGTGCGTTCTCTTCCTTTTCCCTTCCAGATTGTGCCCAATCTCAGTTGCCCGGTTACGACCAACACTTGACCCAAAGTCTACTGCATTCTGACAACAAACTATTTGAACCATGTTTCAAGTTCTAGTTGTTCTCATTTTTTCCTGATTTTCATCCAGCCCCTGAACCTTTACTATCTGCTCAACACTTCCAGTACCAAACATGGCAATCTTCTTAGCACTTCCGATTTCAAACTGACTTTATTTATGAACATTGGTGACTTGATCCTGACCATGACCAAGAAAACTAGCTCCCTGCATTTGATTCTGATCTTGACCTTGTATTTGACCCGGTTTTTTATTATTCCCATTACTAGCACAAACCTGACCCTGACTGCTACTTAGTAAGCCGATCTCATTTCGACCCTTGGTTTCAGCTCTAATCTTTGCATCCCGACCCTCTTGATTACCCAGATCTTCCAGGAAATGACCCATAGATTCATTACCCTAAAGCTTTAAACCATGGCTTTGGTGATATAACCTTCCCTGGTCGTTAACCAAAACAACTGCACCTTGAGAATTTAGAATTTCTCGGTCGTAATATGGAGATAACTCATTTCGAGAACCGTAGGTTCCTCGATCACACCCCCCTATTTCATTAGGGCCCTGAGCTCCTTGACCTTGAAGGCTCAAAATCTAGTCGCTAGCCAGAAGAATAACATCCTAAGAAATAAGAGATCCGTGGTCGCGACCCAAACTTGAGACATTCTTATAACCCATTGATTCTCGGTCACAGCCCAGTACTGAGACATTCTCAGGTTCAAAAATTTCTTGACCACAATCCAAAATTGAAACCTTCTTAGGACCAAGAGTTTCTCGGTCGCGACCTATAATTGAAACTTCTTAAGACCCAGAGATTCTTAGTCGTGGGATAGTTTCCCAAAGTAACCTTGTTAGACGTTCAATTTCCCAAACTAACCTAGTTTGTTCATTTATTCCCAAACTAACCTAGTTTGAAATTCAGTTTTTATTTATTTATTTATTCTTTTTACATTTAAAATTTATTATATATAAAACTAAATGACTTATATTTTGATATATAATTTAAATTATTATTTTTATAAATTAAATTATTTATATTTTAATATATATTTTAAATTATTATTTTATAAATTTAATTATTTATATTTTGATATATAATTTAAATTTAATTATTTTTTATAAATTTGATTATTTATATTTTAATATATATATATATATATTTATATTTTAATTATTATTTATATATATAATAAATATTCCCTTTAACATTCTAATAAATAATTGATAAATACTAATAAATTTAAAATATTTTAATTATAATAATATAATAATTATATATTCATAAAAATGTTTTTAAATTTATCAATTATTTATTAAATATAATAACATTTTTAATTAATATTTTAACACTAGAAATATGGTAATCTTTTTATTATATTTAATTAATAATTGATAAATTTAAAAACTTCGAATATTTAATTATTATATTATTATGGTTAAAATATTTTAAATTTATTAATATCCAATAATTATTTATTAGAATAATTTAATATTTATTATACTATATAAATAATAATTGAAATGTAAATATATATATATATATATATATATATATATATATATATTAAAATACAAATAATTAAATTCATAACAAAAAATTATATTTAAATTATATATCAAAATATAAATAATCTAATTTATAAAAATAATAATTTAAAATATATATCAAAATATAAATAATTTAGTTTATATAAATAATAATTTAAAATATACATCAAAATATAAACTTTATATATAATAAATTTTAAATGTAAAAAAATAAATAAATAAAACTGAGTTTAAATAGTAAACTAAGTTAGTTTGGGAATGAATGAACAAATTAGGTTAGTTTGGGAAATTAAACGCCAAACAAAGTTACTTTGGGAAACCGTTCCTTAGTCGTGACCCAAAAAGGGACATTTTTAAGACCTATAAATTCTCAGCGGCGACCCAAAAAATTCAGTAACCTCGAATACTTTTTAAAAAGGTAAAACTTAACACTATAGAGTTTATACAAACAAAAAGTTATTCAAAATAAACCAAAAGAAACCAAGAAGACTAAATAAACCAAAAGAAATCATTCAAAATTTTATCAAGATGACTTATTGATGGGAAGGATCACAACTCTCTTTGAATCACCTAGACCAAGTCTGACTTCTTTTTGTCCATCATAGTTGATCTAACGGTGAATTCTATTCTTCAAAATCTGATGTTTTTGAGAAATATTCATTGAGTCTTCTTATGTGTTATGAGTTGTTGAGATATCATAATATTGTTCAAAACTACCCAATGTAGTTGAGTAGTATTAGGAATTATTTGAGTAGTTCCTGACATGTGGCAATTGACATAGCTTTGATTGAGGAGTCAACTATATTATCTGTTTTTTATTTTTTATATTTATTTTATCCTAATTATAAAAAAAATGTTTAATAGTGGTTCAAGTTCACTTTAATTAATTAAGGGTAATATAGTATTTTAAAGTGTCATGTGGTAGCCCTAATTCTAATAGCTCTAGTATTTAAAAGAGCAGCATCTCGAAAAAAAGATTAAATAAAATAAAAGAGAGAGACAGAGAGAGAAAAAATATAACAGATTTTCGCCTAAATATTCAACAAGAGTCTGATTAAGCTGAGATATTTTCAAGAGGTCGGTAACTCATTTATCTACATTTTTAAATAGTCGGATTAAGGTTTGGACGTCTCAAAGTTTGATTTTATGTGACTTAAACTTGAGTTGTGTTTACTCGTTTGGGACCAAAAAGTTTGTATATTTTTGGTTATGCCCTTTTTAGTTCTTTTGCGCTATAAAAGGTTTTTATGTTATACATTGATTGTATACACGACATCTGATTATAGAAGCTTGATTTGAACGTAAAATTCCGTGATTTTACTCCTTAATTTGATAAGGTTTTCCACGTTAAATATGGTGTATTTATTGTATTATTTACTTCTGTTTTATTTGTGTTTTCATTGTTTCTAAGTTTTCAATTAAGTAGGAAATCAAATACACATTTTTCCAACAAGTACACAAGATAAAGTATGGTATGAGAGCTTTTTAGCTGTTTTGGACTTGATTGAAATATGGAGATAAAGTGCACAAGTAAAATAATTTTGTTGAATGGTTTGAATTATCAAATTTGTAAAGGATAAATGAATATTTGTTCGTCAATTTGTTACTGAGAAGCGTACCTCTAAATCTTATAAGAAATGAATTTCGATCATTAACAAATATGTGGTTTTATTCGTCAATTTGTTGAAAAACAATGTTTATAACCATATTCAACATGAGACACACGTACAAACATTGTGAAATAAACTTAAGAATTTATATGTTTCAAAGACTGGAAGTAATAAATTATAAATGCTTCAAAAATTAATTTAGCTGAGGTATAAAGATAGTGATTCTATGGTTGATCACATAAATGATTTTTAGATATTATGGATCAGATGTCAGGCATGAGAATTAAGTTTGAAGATGATATCAAGAGTTTTGGTTATTGACTACTTTACATGTTTCGTGAGAGACTCTTAAAGTTTCTCATTGTGATTTTGTTTCTAATAGTGTAGTAACTTTGGAGATTGCCAAAAGTACCATCATGAATGAGGAATTGAGAAAAAATCCTGAGGGTCTTCGATAAATTCAAATGTGTTGGTTACTAAAAGTAGGGAAAGACAGATTAGTAAAGGATAAAAATATAATGTGAGGCATAAGAGTCGAAGTAAGTCTAAATCAAATTACAGTTCAATTCAATGTTATCAATGCAATAAAAGGGGCACATTAAGAAAGTGGATCTAAGCAAAATAAAGACGATGGTGCATATTGCATGTCAATAAAAACTTCAAATAATCTCATCATTGTCCACAACGAGGATACGATTAACCTTATATGTCATGAGAAGTTGGGTGTTTCACACCGAAGCTTCCTTGCATATTACACAAAAGAAAGAATATTTTACGTCTTACACTTCAGGTAATTTTAGAGTATTAAAGATGGGTAATGATGACTTAAGTAAGGTTATTGGTATTAGTGATGTTTGTTTAGAATATGGTGGTAATAGGTCGAAACTGTTACTTAAAAATGTTCGACATGCTCTAAATATTATGTTGAATTTGATATCAAATGAAAAGTTTGATGATGATGATTTCACGAGTTATTTTGGTTATAGAATATGGAAACTTTCTAAGAGTAACTTGATTATAGCTCAAGGAGATAAATATTCTTTTATATTTTATGAAAACTTCGATATGTAAGGATAATGTGATATTGTACTAAGTAAATATACTTCTAAGTTATTGTATCGAAGACTTGGTCAAATTAGTGAAAGGAGTTGAATTTGATGGTTAAGAAAAATATTGTTTCTGGTTTGAGTGAGACAGATTTAGAGAAATGTTCTCATTGTGTTACTGAAAAATAAATTAGAGTATCGTTCAAGCATATTTTTCATTCAAGAAAGTCAAAAGTCTTGGAGTTGGTGGATTCAAATATTTATGGTCCTTTAAAGGTACAAACTATTAGTGGCATTTATTGATGATTGTTCTAGAAAGTTTTGGTTATATGTTTTGAATTCTAAAAATGAGGTTTAAATAATTTCAAATAATTCCATACTTTTGTTGAAAGAGATACCGAGAAGAAGATCAAGTGTATTTGTAGTGATAATGCCGATGAGTATTGTGGTCCATTTGATGCATATTGCAGTCAATACGGGATCATACATAAAAAAGACACCACCAAATAATCTTTAGTTGAATGAACTTACAAAAAGGATGAACAAAACAATTGTTGACAGGATTAGATGTTTGTTTTAAAGCAAAATTATCTCAAACATTTTGGAGTGAAACATTACTCGTAGTGGTACATGTTATTAATTTGAGTCCTACAGTAGCTTTGGACGATGAACTTCCAAATAAGGGTAAAATATTTCTTATGATCACTTATGATTATTTGGATGTAGGTGCTTCGTTCATCTCCAAAGGATGAAAGATCAAAGTTGGATATGAAGAGTCGAGAGTGTAACTTTTTCTATTAAGACCAAGATTAGTTTGGTTACTAATTGTATGATCCAGTTGCAAAGAAGCTTATCTGAAATCGCGATGTCATCTTCTATGAAGATGAGACTATTAAAAATATTGATAAAGCTAAAAATAGTGAATTGAAGGGAAAATGTGAGTGGATAGATTTAGATAGATGAGACTATTAAAAATATTGATAAAGCTAAAAATAGTGAATTGAAGGGAAAATGTGAGTGGATAGATTTAGATCTAGTTCAATTATCTCACTCACCTCTCATGATTAACATGATGTTCAAATAGAGAATATTATTAACGAGTAAAAGAATTATCTACAATACCAACTAAAAGATCAACAACCTTCTACAAAATATTCTATTAATGAATATGTGTTAGTAACTGATGGGGAGAGTTAGAGTCATATGAATAAGCTATGGATAACAAATCCAAGCATAAATGGGTTGATACCATGAAAGATGAGATATAATATTTACATGATAATCATACATTTGAGCTGGTAGAATTACCAAAATAAAAGAAATCTTTGAAGAATAGGTGGGTATATAGACTGAAACAAGATGATCATACTTCAGCTCCACGACACAAAGCTCGTTTGGTTGTCAAATGATTTAGTCAAAGAAAAAAATTGACTTTGATGAACTTTTCTCTCATTTTGTTAAGATGACTTCAATCAAAACTATATTGAGAGGAAGAAATTTATATGGATCAACCTGATGATTTTGAGGTCAAAGGTAAAAAGAATTGTGTTTGTAAGTTGAATAAGAGCTTATAGGGTTTGAAGCAGGCTCCACGACAATGGTATAAGAAGTTTGAGTTATTTATGAAACAACACGGTTATAAAAAGACTAATTTTGACCATTGTGTGTTTGTGAAAAAATTATCTCTTAATGATTTTGTTATTCTATTACTTTATGATGATGATATGCTTATTATTGGTCAAAGTGCTTTGATAATTTATAGGTTGAAACAAGACCTAGGAAAGTCTTTTATAATGAAGGAATTTGGACTAGCAAACTAGATTCTTGAATTTATAATAAATAGTGACAGAAAAATAAAAAAAGAAGTTATAATTATCTCTCAAAAGAGATATATTGAGAAACGGTTACAAAGATTTAATATAGAGAATGCTAAAGTCTTTTAAATGATGATGAAAAGAAATATATATGAAGAATGTCCATATAGTTCTGTTGTAGGTAGTTTTATGTATGATATGGTTAGCACTATGCCAAATATAGTTTATGTTGTTGGTATTGTAAGCAGGTTACTTTCAAATCTGGGAAAAGAACATTAGGAAGCGGTGAAGTGGATATTGAGGTATCTCCGAGGCACATTGAGTATGAGACTTTGCCTTGGAAATGCGAGTCTAAATTTAGTTGGTTATACCGACTCATATATGATAGATGATGTTGACTAAAAAATACACTTCAAACTACTTGATTACTTTTGGAGGCGGAGTTATTTCTTGCCAATCAAGACTACAAAAATGTGTTATGTTATCAACCGTGGAGACTGAACTTATTGCAGCAACGAAAGTTTGTAATTCGCTAATTTGGGTTAAAAAGTAATTATTTAAACTTGATATTATGTAAGAGGGGTACATATATGTGATAGTTCAAGTGTTATTTATATAGCGAAAACTCAATATTTCATTGTAGATCTAAAAACATTGATATAAGTTATCATTGGATACGAGATTTGTTAGATGAAAATTGTTAATTTTAGAGAATGTGCATACAAACGATAATGGTGTCAACATGATGACTAAGGTTTTGACACAAAGCAAGTTCAAGTTTTGTTGTACAACCAACGGGTTGACAACATCCTTCCCATAGTTGTGAGGGAGGAGTTTGTTGGATTTTTTGTTTGGGCCAACTATTAAAATACCCAACAGTGGTTAAGTTCACTTTAATTCATTAAGGTTTAATATAGTATTTTAAAGAGAGAAAATATAATAGATTTTTTCTTATAGTCTGACAGTGTTCATCAACTGACGGTCAGAAATATAAAATTGAGTCCGATTGAGCTGAAATTTTGTCGATAAGTTTGTAACTCACTCCTCTACATTTTCAACGGTTGGATCAATGTTTGGACGTCTCAAAGTTTAATTTTTTGTGGTTTAAAATTTGTGTCAATTTGATTTTATTTACTCATTTGGGAAAAAATAAATTGTATCTTTTTAGTTACGTCAATTTTAGTTCTTTTGTGCTATTTTATGTTGTTATACCTTGATTGTATCAACATCTAATTACAGTGAACTTCGATTTGGACATAAAGTCCCGTGGTTTTACTCCTTAATTTGAGAAAGTTTTTCACATTAAATATCTTGTGTTCATTGTGTTATTTACATCCGATTTTATTTGTATTTTATTTGATTCTAAGTGTTTCAATCATGTAAGGAATTGAATATACTTTCTCAACTTCTAATATTAGTGTAAACACTCTCATGAATAAATCCATTATCATGTTTGAACCTTTTAGCATTGATTCATACAATGAAACAATTACTCTGGTGAATTAGCTAATTATTGGGTTTTAAACTTGACACTGAAAAGTATTATGAATGAAATCCTTAATTATTATTTCTCATTCAGACTTATAATTTAACTTGTCACGATAAGAGGACAAACATTTTCTTAGAATTCACCCATCTGATCCTATGTGGGGTGATGTACTGAAATGAGAAAAGTATCATTTTAAATTAATTGGTATAAAAAAATTGTTAATAAATGTTAAAAAAAAAAAAATCTTAAAACAGTAATTTTTTTCATTAGTCTATATTTTGCAAAAAAAAGTCACAGTTATATATATGATTTTATTAAAACTCATATTTTTGTTAGTTTTCTTGATGTAAGAGATTTGTTTTGTACATAATTTATCCAAATGGTTGTTTGGGCCGATATTTTAACTTTACACCTATTGTTTTTGTTATGTCTTTGACAATTTTATAATAATAAATATTTAAAATTTTGAGTTCATTATTATAATTTCACTATTGTATTTAGATTTACGAGCCAAATTTAATTAAATTCTTAAAGTACCTAAGTTTTATATTCTAAATTTACAATTTATAATTTTTACAGTTTTACAATTTATTTTAAGATTGTATATATAGAAATAGTGATTTTAAATTTACATATTCACAAGAATTTATCACTTATTCAATAAAGAAATTAATATAATTTAATAACTAATATACTTTCAAATAAATTTATACACTATGATTTATACACATATTAATATTATGTTTTTGACTTAATAATAGATTATAACAAACTTGTTGAATAATATGATTAATTATTAATTTTTGAACAATAGTTTTTGTTCATTTTTCTATGAGTTGATATTATTTCATAAATAATTTCATTAGTAATTTATATATGTAGAGTTATTTTAAAATAAATTTATACTATTTTGTGTAAATTTTAATTTTATGAGTTTTAAGTAAAAAATGATAATACTTAATAAAGTTTTAGAAGATTAGTGAAATTAGATGTTATATTGACAATTGAAATTTTAATTCCAATAAATGTTTATGTTTATGTTTGAGAAACTTATAAAATTGTTCTAATTATGTGTGAAAAAAATAATATAATAAAAATATTTTTAATACACTATCTCTATTACTAAAATATTTGTTTAACAATTTTATGATGGTTAAAGTGTAAAAACTTTTTTAGTGTTCGATTCTCATTAAGAAAAATATATCGGTTCGACAGGTTAATATTCCTAAATTCAAAAACAAAATATTGGTTCGACATTTGTTCACTTTCTAAATTCAAAAAACAAAATATAGGATTAACCTGCTAACTTCTTAAATAAAAATATATATAGGTCAAATGTTAAATTACTAAATTAAAAAATATATATATCAGTTTGACTTTTAACATCCTAAATAAAAAAATATTAATCGAACACGTTAATTGTGTTGTAAATAATAAAATAATAAGATATATTTTGTTTAATAAAACATAGAAAAAAATATTTTAAAAGTAAATTTTAAACTAAAAATATTAAAATTGAGAATTATAAAATTATATTGATTTGAATTTCAATTTGAATACCTAAAAATTGGTATTAAACTCCAATTTCAATTACATAATTACCAAACACACCCTAAAGACATCTCTCAAGTTAAAAATTACATGGAAAATAGTTTGAATGGACTTTTTGCTTAAATAATCTTATGAGCTTGTTTGATATTAGTTATTTGAGGGTTTATGGTAGTTTTTTTTATTAAAAATATAAGATAAATATTTTAATTAATAAATTAAGTGATTTGATGATTAAAAAATATTTGATGCAATAATTAAGTTAGATAAAAATCCAAAAACACATCAAAACGAGACCTAAAAGAAATTTGTCATTTTTGTTTTTCATATTATGTGAATTAATTTTGTATCATTAAGTGATTAAGTGGTTCAAGTAGGAAGAGGGCTGGTCCTAAGGTAAGTCTGGAAAGCCCAAAAACTATGGCAGATAACCCTATGGTAGCCCATCCAAAATATGAGTAAACATGTTAAGCCCAAACCAACCCAAAAACAATATTTTCTAATTTATTATCTATAAGTATTCAATCATTTACAAACGAAAAAGTAATTTATATTTATTAAGTGAAAACAACTTATTTTTATGAGAGATTTGTTAAAATAGATTACAAAAATATGTCTAGAGCATCCTAATAGTTTGGGTCGCAACTATTGAGATGTAAAATGAGGATGCATGTTTAATGAAACTTGATTGGAGTGGTTATAAGGAGATGGTTTCTTCACCATCCAATTTATCATTTCGATTTGTGACTCATAGTCATAAACCTTGTGAAATAACGATTTCACTTGGGAGACTCCTAGGTTAGTCATGGCCGATTCCAAAGAAAGGAAAGACTTGTTTCCGAACAAGAATATGAGTAGAGATTCTTCTAAGACTTTGTCATATACTTTCTTAAAACATAGTTTATGTTTCCTGGTTCACTTATTTCAGATTTGAAGATACATTATTGAATTACAATGATTTAGTTTCTAAATTTTTAATTTTATACTTGATTGTATTTGATTTGTTGATTTTATCTCATTTTGGAACTATGAATAAGGGATCAACCATATATCTCATTTGTTTATTTTATTTCTATTCTAAGTAATCTAGTCCCTTCTTTTAATCAAAACAATAAAATAAATAATGAGATACCCTAAAACTTTTTAACTATCTAGTTACAAAACTTTATATTAAAGCATAAATTACAAATTAAGCTTTTTTCTCCAAAGCTTGCATGCACCTTTAATTTCAATAATGTAAATTCAAAGTTTGGATCTTTGGTTGTCTCTTATTTTGGGTGTATTTAACAAAATTTGAAATAATAAAAACAAATGTTCACGAGATCACTCCTTTTTTTGGTTTGTGGCTTCACTGTTCACAAAGAGAAAAGTGATAATGGTCAGACATATTGATGCAGATAACTTTCTCTGCAGTTTAGTGTATTATTATTGTCAGGTAAATATTAATTACTGAATGCTTTAGGTCAATACTTTTTTTTATCTTACTCTTTGTAATGGTGCATGTGAAGAGAGAGAGAGATAGGGGCTCTATAATTTGATGTATCCCCACTTTCACCTCAAACTTACACTTGGGCTTCATGGACTGAAAACTTCTCAGATTTCGATCAAAGATCATACACAGCAATTGAACACAGCAATTGTAAATCATCATGTATGGCCATCTTTATCTTATATGTTATCATTTTCTCATTAATGATTCTAAGTACTTATTTTTTTATTTTTTTAGTAAATTAACATGATATAAGAATCTTACTATTCAACTTTATTAAATAAAGTATTTACTTCTTAATTAGATAAATGTCAAAGCCTAAATGATTTTCAAAAGGTTTAGAGAAACCCTAGTTGGGTCTAGAAAACAAGAAAATAAATTGAAATAGCAATGATGTTTTTGAGTTGTGATGGGTTAGATATTTGATCATGTGTTGTGATTCGATATATTTAAGTTCTTTTGTCCATAATTTAGGATAAATATTGTCTAATCTTGATTTTTTATTATTTGGTTGTGACCTTATCAATTAAATAGAGGAATGAAATGTAGTTTATCCTTTATAAAATATATACTTGGATTATCTCTTGTACAAATGAAAGTTTCATACTTTTTAAAAACAATCAAGATTACTTTACAAGGATCTAAATCTATTTTGTCTTCTTCTATAAGGTTTAATCTTTGAGTTTATGGTAATGGAATTCCAATATGTTTTGGCTTTTTTAAATGTATTTTATATAAATATTGATTTAAATGAGATAATGTATTGAAACATAATTTAATTATATATATATTGACATTTTCTCCTATAATTTCAGACTTAGATCATGATTCAACTCCAATTTTTTTTTTAAATAGATTTAATCAAGTGACATGAATATACAACCCACCAAATTCCGATCACACTCACTTCTTCGAACATTGGTTCTTAGTGAACTCTTGATGTTCTTTAATATTCTCTCAAATAAATAATATAACACAAACCGCTTTGACATAATAGCGTCAAGCAAGGAAACTAAAATCCTTTATAAGAATGTTAATATTTCAAACTTCTTGCACTTATTCCCATAAGTAATTCTAGAACATCTTTGAGTTTTTCTTAGCAATTCTTGGAGCAATCTTATTAATTATAATAGAGAGGCATTAAAGAGTAAAATACCAAATACGAAATCATAAGTGAATATGTAAACTACATGATTTTATTTTGAAATGACTAACTTATATTAAAAATGATAAGATATCGTTTAACCACAACGACAAAATATTAACATGAAAAAATAAAAACGTCATAAAAATGAAAATAAAAAGGGATACAAACACATTACCTAACATTTTATCGAGCTCGTATAATTGATTAACTCTCCGAACAATTAATTCATATTTATGTAAAAAAAACATGAATTATTAGGGAAAAAGAAGGATGAGACGAAAAATGTATAATGGGAGAAATACTATGATTAATTTGGTTCTCAACATGGTTAACTATGACTATGAGAACCTTTGTTTGAATTTCTTTATTACTTCATGATGAAGTTTTTTTTTTAATTCATATATGGATCTTGACACTCATAAAAGCATAAGCATGATTGAGCGGAATAAAATAATCAATAATTGAGAAAATGTTTGGCATATCTTTTTGGGTTTGTTGACTATATTTATAGTGGTTTTCTTTTGATAAGGATCAGCAATAAGATCTTAATATTGACTTCGCTGAGTTGACTTTTTTTTCCCTAAGTTATTAGTAAGATGGCAGTTTTTTTTTTTTTTTTTAAGGTTTGGTCTTCATTTGGATAATTGTGTAATTGATGGGAATGATTTTCATATTTTATCATATTTTTTTCACTTTGTTTCTATGTCTTTAGTTTTCATCTAAGAGGCTACACTGTAGACAGTGAGGATTGCTTGAATTTGTTGGCTTGAGCCAATTTTCTTTTCATATAAAATATATTATTAAATAAATTCTCATAATATCAAGATTAATGAGATTCTAATTAAAAAATAAAAGAAAAAAAGCTAATAGGCCAAATTTAAAATAATAAAAAAATATTATATTGTTTGTTTTGGAGAATGATCGTTTGTGACGTGACTGGCCTTGGTGGTCTACACTAAGAGCGTATACGAGTCAAGTCGAGTATCATATTACTCGAACTTAGTTGAGTATCAAAATTTATACTCGAACTCGGTTCGTTAACCATTCGAACTACTCGAGTTTGAATTTAAAAAACTCAAAAATTAAATTTTATTAATTAAAATTACACATTTTACTCGAAATCGATTTGCAGGTTTAAAGTTTCTATTATATATTAATGTTTATAATATTTATAAAATAATTATTCGCGAGCTACTCGAACTCGGCTTTATCGGGATACTTACTAACAACTTGACATGTCTACCCCTTTATTGTACACATTAACCAGATTTTCAAATTTTAAAATATATTGTTCATTAAAACAGGTTTAATCCTTAAAAATATATAAAAATTAAATTTGCAAAGAGCAATAGTCAAAGTATGTGGAATGATAATATTAAATGTATACGTAATTATCAAGGATGGTCGTAGCATGTCGATCTATGCTTAGAATAATATATGCTATTTTCTTGATTTGATTAAATGATTATTAAAATTTAGTGTATAATATTATAAAATGTACAAAATTTAATATTTACATTTTTTATCAACTTATAATTCAATTCATTTATATTAAATTTTTTAGAACGCTTTGTTTCGCAACTATTTCGGAGTGCGACGACTAATTCTTACAGATTATTCCGTAAACACACTCAACCAATTTAACCATGTTATTTTGTTACTGTAAACTTAAATCACTTAAATCACAATTTATAATTATTTAAATATCTATATGGTGTTAATGGAATGAATAACAACCTTTCTAGTTAAAATACTAGTTAAAATACTAAAGATGTCTTACACGTTATGGTATACAGATTATTCAACTTAATTAGTGAGAAGTGTCTGAAATTTATTTACGATCACCTATAACAAAAAGAACATGTAGAACAACAATTATTGTAAAATTCCAATGTTATATGAATTTTTTTGAATTGTCACAAAGTTTTGCTAAAATAGATTTTTCACACTTCTCATGAGACAGCAAAAACATGTTTAACAGTTAATGGCGGTTGGAAGTAGTTACTCCTTTTGCAATATTTTAAAAAACAAAATAAAAGTGGACACTTTTTCATTAGTACATAAATATCAAAGACATCACTTAAACCTAATGAGAAAATCAAACTAAATCGTCACAAGTTTTGACAAAGCGACTCAAGTCCAGTTGGATGACCTGTCTTTTAATTTGCGAATTCACAAATTGTTGGGATTTTTTCTCATAATCAACGTTACTTAGAATTTTGAATATCTATCCCTTCTTTAAAGTTGTGACTTTTTATATTCTTTTATTTTAATTCGATATTTTTTAGTATATTTTCATGGTCTTCAACGTCCTCCAAGTCTTGAAATATCATCTTTCATCTCTATATCTTCTATCCAAATATGATGTTCCCAACCTTGATGTCAAATTTTTTTCAAAATTCATCGAATGAAAATTTTACATTTTCTTGGATTTTTGTAGAAACTTTCTTCTCCTAGGGTTGCCTTTTCATGCCTTCTGCGACAGTTAAAGCGTCGGAGAAAGTCTTTAGCGACACTTAAAACTTGTTTTGATGATTTAAACGGTGAATTCTATTATTTTCATTAGGTAAGAACTTGAAAATGATCTTAAAGGTCTTCTGTTTATATCTTATTGACAAATTTTCATAATGTACTAGAAATGAGAGAATTTAATTAATAAATCAGTACTAGTTCCCAGTACAAAATGAATTTATTTTCTAAAATAAAGTAAATTTGGATTCTTCTGATGCGGACCAATTATGGGGATAACTGTTAGAGATGTTTAAGAACTTTAATAAGCAGTGGGGATGACCATTGAAGAAGAAGAAGAAGAAGAAGAAGAAGACTGTAGTGTACGTAGTCTGTAAATGGAGGGACCATGATCTATGATTATTATTGCCTATTGATTGATTGTCCCCAAAAATTGAACAAAAAGCTGTCTTTATCATCATCACTTACCTCGTTGGTAATGCATGCCCTCTTCACCCATTTACTATTCCACTCTTACATCAAATTTACATTTCCACTCTTTGCTCCCTCATAACCTAGATTATTGGAATAATATTGAGTGGGATATTTTTAATAAATTGAGGATGTGATTGATGAGAGCGAAAATGAAATAATGTTTGATTAGGGTAATTTTTATAAAATTCAACTAAACAAACTCTTAGTCTCAAAATTTATCTCTTCATTGACTTTTTGTTGCAAGTTAATGTAATATGATATAAATGAGAGTCATTAAAACCTAACGAAATATATAAAATATGAGTCTTTACTAATTCCAGAGTTTTATTTTTATTTTTATGAAGATTGTGCTATTTTGATTACAGATCATGAATAAGAGAACAAAAAAATTGGAATAATATTTTTTATGATGGCAACACTCTCATACATATATGTATGAATGAGAATTTCATTTAATGAAAACAGTTGGAAGACTCAGTCAAATGTGACATATCCTCTATAACATTAATTATAAGGAAAAGAAAGTTCAAATAGTTTTGTTTGATGGTTTGTTTGTAATTCAATTATTTGTTGTTCTGGTTGTTCTATAATTTATTTGTTTAAAACTCAATTAGTGTTTTCAACAAAGTTAGAGTCTGTCTAACTTTATTTTTTGAGACTCATTTCCCTCTTTTGAGATTTTTTTAATGAAATGAGACTAAGATGTTTTCCAAAAAAAATATTCGTTCGGTTAAGAGTTATTTAAAAAAGCTTGGATTGATGTTAATTTTTTATAAAGTAGATTTTAGTTGTAAAATTACTTTAAAATGTATTAATAAAATGATAAAAATAATTTTTTAAAGAAAAATAAAATGTATTTTAATATTTTGATTAATGAGTGATATGATTGCTAATTTGCTATAGAGTAGATAAAATTATGTTTGATTTTGAAAGGATTTTAAAAAATAAATTACGGCTAAACTAACAGTACTTTAAATAATGTAAATGATTAAGTCAATCTAACCGATATGAACTATAATTGCAGCTATCCAATGCAGATGTAAGGATGTAATAAACTTTAGAACTCTTTTTTTTATTACCTCGAAAATAGGTTGAGATGAAAGACTTAAGAGCTATAAAGAAGAAACTAGGGAAAAAGATTGTGAGAGGAAAAACGACCATATACTTAAAACTTTTTATACATAATTTAATAAATATTGATAAAGTCCTTAGTTTATTCAATAGATACCACTTCTTATAAAACAATGTTAATTATTTTCTTTCTTGTTTTTTTTTTTTCAATTCTAACAGTTTATGGTCATAGAAATCTTATTGAAAAGATTTACTTACAAGAAAAAAATGATTCTTTGAGCTATAATACATATTTGAATAAGGTAACATCATTATTATTACATTATCTGAAATTCGTTATGAAAACTTTGTGGAGTCAATTGAGAGATCACCGCCCTTTTTAAAAACCTCCGTGCACGTTAATTATTCTGCTGTATGTGACATACTGTATTTGTTTTTTTATTTCTTCTTTTTTGTCTTTTTATTTTTTTAATTCTATGTCTTGTTTTGTTTTACTTAAACGAATCATATATTTATTTTTTTTATTATATACTTATAATTTTATTTTATGAGATGATGCTAATTTCTCACCTTCAAAACAAATTATACAAAATGAGACCTACAAATATTCAAATTAAGGAATTTTTTATTGCCCCTGAATTACTTCAACAACATTCTGAATACATTTACCTTTGTTTTCTAGAGCAGGTTTTTCAGTTTGTTATATATATATATATATCATTCATAAAATATGGAAATAGCATTCATGACTTATCAAGATTTCTGCGATATTTTTAGTACTACAATATTATTGTTCAAGAGTTCAATAGTGTAGTAATTGTTCTTACCCTCCATTGACAGTACAAGCATTTATATTCCACCAAGCAAATTAAACAAGTAATTTTACCCAAGAACCTGTATCATAATTTGAATATCAAATAACATTAGAAAAAATAAATTGTAAATAAACCATCTTTAAGAATCATGCTAGGCAGATTAGTCAATATTTGATGTAACAAGTAGTTTTGTAGTTTGTTTAGAACATGTAAAGTCACTTTTAGGATGCATCTTCATATATGAACCAGCTTGTTCATGAAGATGATTGCATATTTTGGGCAATATGAGATCACCAATATGCTTAATTGATCATATGATCATGTATATTTTGGTATATATAATTTCTTAAGAAGCAATACAATATTTTCTATTTTGTTATCAAGGTTTATTTCCTCGAATAGATTAGCACTATAAATGACATAAGCCTACTTAGATTTGAGCTATTTTCAATAAAAAATAGAACCTAAAATCACTACAAACAAGTTCTTGGATTGTTTCTAAAAGTGTAGTACTTGAATTGTGCAATATGTTTTATAAATTAAAGAAGAAATAACTTTATTCTCTATATAACTATAACCCCGGGAAAACCCGCAGCAGGTAGACGTGCATGTTAGGCACGTGCGCATGCGAGCCCATAGTGACTCGAAGTTCGATATTTCAATAATGGTTTGCGTGCTAATCATTGTTTTAAAATAAAACATTATTTTAAAAGATTTTGATAATAATTGACAGCTTTTAAAATCAATTATTATGTAAAAATAATTAATTTTGTTTTAATTTTAATAATATGGGGATTTGTTTATAATCAAATGAAAATTATGAAATTCAGTTTAAATTAATTAAACAAAATTAATTTAAGAAATATTATTTATTTGAAAAACAGAGTCGCTAATTGATTTTAACAAAAAACAATAAAAAGATGTGTACGTGTACAAATGTATTTTACACCATAGTTTTATTTAGTTCGAAGTTTGGTGATACTCAAGAAATGGATTTTGCGCTATGTCTTCCGTACCCGTTAAAGAACGGTCTCTACTTTATAAACATGGCTATTTGAAAATCGGTTGTATAATGTTTGAGTTTTTAACCGATTATTCTTTCGGTCCTAGGTGAAATATTGAAACAACAATATTAAAATGCTGGTACATGTTGTGAATGATCGCTATGATGGAAATACTAAAGAATTTTAGTCATTTTTAAAGGCATTAAGGTTTAGAAATAAACACCAAACAAGCTTTTATTGAAATATTTGTGAAAATATCCCAAAAATATTTAAAATTTCTTTTCTAATTTTCGGGATTTTTAGAAAATAATTTAGAGTCCCAAAATTATAAAAATAATTTTGGATTTTGAAAAGTGGAACCAAACAGGCTTTAGGATCGGAGTCCTAAGGCTGGGGTTCGTTTTTATCGGTCAACGTCAAAAGACTCACGGTCCGAGTCGAGGTTCAGGATCTTCGACCAGAGTGTCGAAGTCCCTCGATCGAGGTGCTAAGGACTCTTAGTCCTTGGCTGATCATACCGGTTTAGGTATAAAAACCTATCGACTATAGGTTAGCCTAGGGTTATGTTTCTCAGTCAAGGTGTATAAACCTCTCGGTTCGGGGCTGGCTCTAGGCTAAATCCCTCGGTCCTGGGCTCGGGAGCTCTCGATCCCAATGTTAGACCTCTCGGTCATGGGTCTCGATAGTCTCGGTCCCGGACTCATATCTCTTGGTCCTAGGTCCTAGGAGTCTCAGTCCCAGGTTTGAATTTCTCGGTCGTGAGTCTTGGGAGTCTCGGTCTCAGGTTAGACCACTCGGTCCTAGGTGAGAATCCTCGGTTAGGTCTCTCGGTCCTAGGTCTCGTTCATAGCTCAAGAACATCGGTTCTAGATCTCGGTCCTAGGTTTAGTTTTATCGATCCTTGGTCACGGTCCGAACCGAGGATCCTTGGTCGGATCTCTGGGTCCACAAGACCACAATGATCTGTTTTTAAAATTTATTTTTTATCTCTTATTCTTTGATCCAAGAGCTTGGGTAGCTTCACAAATCTCCAAGAACATGTTGATCGTCATCTCAAGGTATCAATCGATTTGGAAGATGATCAAGTTGTTCTAAACAGTTTGTGATCAAAATTTGATTTTTATTTAAAAGTTGTTTTGAAGTGAAAGGAGATATTCAATAGCTTCCATATATCACATATACTTGATTAGTACCAAAACAAAACATTGGTTATTCGTTTGGACCAATTCAAAATTTCAAAATTTTCATTTATTTTGAATTTTTTTTATTTTGAGCAAACATGATCCAAACAGTTTCTCAACATGTTTACAATCATGTTAGGAAGCTTTCTTGGCTGTGATTCAACAGAATTAACCCCAAAACAACAAACTCGTTTTTTGTTTAAATTCAAATTTGGGTGTTTGTTATTTAGATCGATTGATCGATTCTATCATATCCAGATAGTTCCTAAATGATCCTATGATTGATTTCCATCCATAAAACACCATGAACAACAATTATACAAGCTTTTGCAATTTGAAATATAAAAATTTCAAATTCAAACTGTAAATATGAATTAAATGGTGATTGGAATCATAACAATGATTGGAGAACACTCCTTAGACTCTAGGGAAGCTCTTTGGATGTCAGAATCCAAGATTTAAGGTCTCAAACGAATTTTTGAAAAATTGAACTTCAATGGCGGATTTCTGAAATCTTCCGATTTGAAGGTGGAAATTGGATTCTCTCTCTTCGGAATTACTTAGGGAAGCTATTTATTGCACTCCTAAGTCGGTTGGAGGCGTCTAGTGGCCTGTATCGGCCAAAAGCCATTAATGTCTTTTGGTTGTTCTTGGCTGAAGTTGCTGGAATAAGGATGGTTCATCCCTATTTTGATATGTAGAGATGATCACCATCGTAGGGTGATCATTTCAGGCTTTAAATGAGCCGAAATGGTGGACTAACGAAGGAATTCCAAAAAGAGAAGACCAACACAGATTTTCATCCTTATCTACGCGGCGTTGCGATGAAGAAGACGATCGAAGGCCAAAACGACGTTGTTTCATGTGCGTCTGACGTTCAGTCCTACTTCTGTTAGCGTCTGGGTGTTCCGTTAATGTTCTAGCTAATGGGGCTAACGTCCAGTTAGTTGTTCCACTACGACCTAGGCATGCACTGCTTCTGCTACAACGGGCTACGCGGAGCGCTCTGGTGCGTTGGATGAGATTCCAACGTCCATCCGATGGATGCAGTACTGCTGTAGCTAGCCGATTCTTATGATTTCGGCCATCTCGATTTTATTTTTATTTTTAAACCTTAAAGGTTTGTTTGAAATTAATTTTTCTTTCACCATTCTGATTTTAATTTTGATCTTTTTAAATATTTAAATATGGTAAATATTTTACCAATTTATTTTATTTATTTATTTTTTATATATTTTTAGGGTTAAATAAATAATTATTTTAAATAAAATGGATACAACAATTCATCCTAAATTATTTATATGTTCCTTATTTTTAATAAAATTATTTTTAGATAAATGAGTATAACATTTATCTTAAATAATTTTATTTTTATTATTTTGACTATTTTATTTAATTAATTAGGTTTTAATTCACAAAATAATTAGTCTATTTAATTGTTTTAGTTAGTTTTGGGCTCTAAAGTTAATCAGTTTTGATTTTATTTATTTGAAAACAATTCAAAATAATTATTCTATTATTACAAATTAAAGTGTTGATTTTTAGTACTTTTAATAACAAAAGATGACATGATGTCTTCCGAAAATGGTTGATAGCAAGAAGAGAGTGCACATAAGGACCATGGAGATGATAAATCCTTGCATTCTTTGGCACCAAAAAGAAATACTAAATTGTAAAAATGTTTGCAAATTTCTTTTTACAATACTGTGCATAAACATAACAAAATTGTTGCAAGTTTTATCAAAATACACTAAGAAAAAATGTAACGACGGTATTTAAAATGTAGTAAAAAATCGACGGTTTATTAAAACCGGAGTTAATACTTTCAATTTTACATTAAAAGTCTAGTTAAAATCGCAGTTCAAAGTCTTATTATTAATGACTGTTTTATAAACCACTAATAATACCTAAGACTTTTACCTGCGTTAATACTAAAAATTTGAACAATTGTTTTATATAACTGTAGTTAATGCTTAAAAATTTTAATTGATTTTTATAAACCTACGATTTTATATATCGCATTTAAAAAACCCTACTATTAACGACGGTGTATAAGAACCACAGTTAAAAGTAAGACTTTTAATATAAGTTAAAAGCAAGAGCGGAGCTAAAATTTAAAATATATCCAGCCTAAAATTTTTTCACAAAATTCACCCGGACTATAATGATAATAATATCAAACAAACAAAAAAAACATAATTTACTGTCGCTATTTCATTTTAGCAACGGAAAAACTATCAATAACAATGATATTTTCTTGTTGTTATTTCCCCCTATATACAAAATATTTTGAGCCATCTAGATTACAATCCGGGTAGCCTTGTACACAAATCCTCCTTTGGTTAAAAGCTCTATTTTATTATATAAAAAACATATATTTATATTTGTCTAATAAGATAAAAAACGTTTCCTAATAGAATTGAACCCGTGATATTTTGGTCTATTAAGCCGATCTCTTACTACTAAACTACATTTGTGGAGTGTCATACTAGTTCTCCTTTAATTCAAAAAAAAAGTAACTATTAATATTAAATTAATATTAATAATAAATTAAGTTAGATAAAAAATTTGATATAAAATATGATTTTAAGAATGTAAATAAAATATAAATCATGACTTTTTAATTTACATTATTTTAAAATTTTAATTGTGATTTAATAGTAAATATTATTATTTTTATTATTATTATTATTATATATATATATATATATATATTATATTAATATAATTTTGAAGAGTTATTAGAAATATATTAATGAGATTATTTGATAAATGTGTTATATTATTATGAAATGTGAGTAAATTATTTATAAATATGGTAAAATTATTTAAATAATTATATAAATGTAAAATTAATATAATCAAGTTTAATAATTAATAATATAAATTAATTGAAAATAATTTACTTGAATTAAATAATATTTATGCATAATCTAGGTATATGCATAAATTTTTACAAATAAGTATTTGAGATCATTCTCTTAAAAATATATAATTAATTTTGTCAATAAAATATATTTATATATAAATGTGTATATTATATATATATTTTGTACTTAAATTTAAATAACATGTTGGAGGTTAGAAAAAATAATGTGTATATATAAATAGATTACATTAGTTCATGAATTACCTTATTTAATATTATTTTATTTGTATTGGTATAAAGTTATATTAAAATTAGAAATAAATATTATATTTAAAAATATATAATTATTTTGTAAGTATAAAGAATAATAAAAATTTAATTTAATTATTTTAAATAATAAACAAATTAATTTAAAATGATTAACTTGTAATGTTCACTATTATAAATTTGATATTATTTAGGTGTGAACTTACTTAGTTAGAGATTGATTGTGTTTATTAAATTATTATAATTGTTAAAAAAAATATGTTTATTTTATAAGTTTTGAAGAAGGGAGAAGTTCTTTTAAATATTGAGAATGAGATTTATTTTTATTAAATGTTTACTTTATATAATTTTTTAATATTTAAATATAATCATAATGATATTTTGATGAAATTATATTTTTATATAATATAGTAAAAAAACTTGAATATAAAATATTTTGTGTTATTTATATAGTATAAATATTATTTTAAATATTTGATAAAAATATAAGTTACAATGGTCATTTAACAACATTTCTTTAAAACTATTAACTACGGTAATTTTACCGTAGTTAAAAGTTTTATCGTCAATTTGTGTTAAAAATACTCACAAATTCTTCTTATACATGATATATATTTATTTTATTTAAGTCCTACTACATGCAAAGTTTTTAACTTCGTTTTGAGATGACTTATTCAACTCCATTATCAAACGACGACGCATATATTATGTTCTATTTCTAGACAATGATGTTATAGGATAAGGTGGAAACGAGGTTACTCAATCATCTTCTTCATATTTAGATATTGTGTGTTTGTGTTTTGTCTTCAAAATCATCTCTAAAAGATAAATAATATTGATTTTGAAGGAGAGAAATATGTCTTATAGTCGTATAATTAAAATGTAAATAATATGATAAGATTATGAATATGGAATCGTAATACAAATCCACAATAAATTTGAATCGGTCAGTTATCCCTGTAGTGAGAATGAATGTAATTTGATTTGAATACGAAATAAATTTATTAGTCAAAATCTAAGAAACACAACATAGTTGGAATCTAAGACGATCAATAATTTTATATTAATTATCAAGAGGGTTCAAATTTCAATCATAATATAAGAAATTCATATCAATAAGAACTACAACTTGTTACATGGACACCAAGTACCTCGTACTTCTTTCACCTTAAACTTGATAGCCATTCATACCAATAAGAACTACAACTCGGTAACTTTTGGAAATCTCCCTAGAATTTGTCAAGAACCCTCAAAGGATCCTCTAAGCTTTTAAGTATCATATTCTCTCGAACAGACCTCCCTCTAATACCACTTGTTGGGATATTAGGAGATGAAGTATCCCTTAATGCAAGAACAATAACACAAAAATAATTACAAAAATGAAAAAATTAACTAAAGAACATAAATACAAGATCTATAGTTGTAAACATGAAAATTTGACTTACCCTATTTTCAAATAATTTTAAAATAATATTTTGAATTTTTATTATTCAAAATAATTTAAAGAATGAATTAAAACCTAATTAAGGGTTAATTATTATGATAATTTAACCCTAATTAAGGAAAATTTCCAAAAATTTAAAAATAATTTGAGGATAAAATATTGTATTTATTTTATCCAAATTAGACCAAAGATGTGATTTAACCATGAATTATGTTTAATTTACGACTTAAATCAATTAAATAAAATACCCAAAAATACCAAAAAATAAAAATAAATTATGATCATAATTGTTATTAAAATTCCAGAAATATTTTTGGTGAAATTTTTGGTGAAGAAATGGATTTAAAAGGGATTAAAAATCGATTTTTAATAACCTTTTAAATAAAAGTAAAATTGGATAATCATGTGTAGCAGAAATTTTGTTAAATCATTGTAACAGGACTCTAGACCATCAGATGAGCGCCCAGATCTCATCCAACAACCCAAAACCCGCCAGACCCTCACTACAACAGATCAAGCGCGCGAGCGTCTACATCTGTTCAACTATGAGACAGACTAACCCCGTTAGTCAACCAAGCTGTCGTGGATGGAACCAAACGGAACTCGGCATCCGTCACTAGAAATAGCGTCGTTTCCTTCATCGGAGGTCAAATTCGTCTTGAATTATCCCTCTCCGACCGACCTTAAGGTACTATAAATAGCCCCTTACCCAGGCAAGGGGACCCCCTCTCTTCTTATCTTTTCGTAGCTATCATGGAGATCTTTGAGAGCATCTTCGCGATGTTCCGAAAGAATCGTCCATACGTCTTTCACTCATTCTATGAGGTAGAGGTGGTAACCCATTTATGCTTTGCTGACGATTTGTTCATTCTAGCGCATGCAGACATTGATTCCATTAAAACTATTAGGGCTGCACTAATGTTCATTTCTGAGGTTACAAGTTTAACTATTAATGAAAGCAAAAATGTGGCATTTTATGGAGGCATGAATGATGAAACAAAGCAAGACATCTTCAACATCATAGGCATCAAGGAAGGCAGTTTTCCCGTAAAGTACTTAGGAATTCCGTTAACCGCGAAGCAGATCGAGATCTCACACTACAAGTCGCTGATTGAAAAGGTAAAAAACACGATATCTGGCTGGACAGCGAAAAAAATTTCTTATGTAGGGAGGATCGAACTTATCAAAACCGTGGTCATGGGCATAGTTGGATACTGGGCCCAGTAAATGGTCATTCCGAAGAAGGTAATGAAGGAGCTCGATACGCTGATGAGGAACTTTATCTAGGGCAGTAGCGAAAGAGGAGGAAAAAAATTCAAATGGACTGCTCTCTGCAAACCGAAGGACAAGGGAGGCATCGGCTTGAAGAACTGTATCGAGTGGAATAAGGCTCTCACCTTCAAGCATCTGTGGGCTTTGGAGTGCAATCAGGAGTCACTATGGATCAAATGGGTGCATACGAGGTTTATGAAATACGAAACCAGCATCTGAACCTGCAAAATTCATGAAGCTATGAGCTGGTCTCTAAAAAAGATTCTTAAACTAAGAAGTGATATTGCAGATCTTTAAGACATCCGGGTAGGGGACGAGAAATGCACTCTATTATAGCATGATCTCTGGTTCGAAAACTAGCCTATCATCCACAAGGAGGAGTTTCAAAATACCCACTTCAGAAGGAATGCACATAAGCGAAAATCAGAGATATTAAAGACGGGAATTGGGACTCACTCCTAAGAAGAAATCCAGAAGGACAAATGATACTGGATCATATAAGTAACATACAACTACACAACAGACCGGATATTCATGAATGGAAATCTGAGGACAATAGAAATCTGGTATCGAAGAAAATATGGGATGTAACCCGGATAAAAGCGTAGAAAGTGGAATGTGCTCCTCCTGTATGGTCAACGAAGATTATCCCTAGACACCAATTCATCATATGGCTCGCCTTCTGGGAAAGACTCAGCACTCGTGATCGTATGAGCAAGTATATGAGCATCCCGACATGAGTTGTCTTCTATGTAGAGGAAATGAAGAAACTATAGATCACCTATTCGGGAGCTGCTGTATTGATTCAGAGCTTTGAGACACATTCTATAAAAGTCTAGAGCTAATCAGTTTTCCGAGCGAATGGAATGAAATCAAAGATGTAGTACTACTCAAAGCCAAGAGAAATAGATTTGCAATAAGTGTGCTCAAGTGCGGCTTTGGAGCAGTGGTGTATAACATTTGGCAAGAATGAAATGCAAGGGTATATAGCAGAACCCGTAGGAGCGTTGAAGAGTTATGGAAAGATATTGTATCAGATTGCAGCGCCCTCGCAGGAACGTGGACAAGAATTCCAAGCACGGAGCAGAACTGGAATATCTATAGAAACTGGAATTTACCATTTTTTAAACTCACTAGAATTGAAAGCATTGTAATTAGATAATTCATTTACGTTTTTAGCTTTTTAGCTTTTATTCAGAATGTTACGACTTCAAAATCATTCTAGGCCTGTCTAGAATGATCTCTTAAACTCGTGGTTTTTTCATTTTTGGGAATTTTTAATGAAATGATGCTAAATCGTTTTTCCAAAAAAAAATAGCCCCTTACCCTTCCACTACCAAACCATCAAACAATCACCCACCAATCACCGAATTTCATCACCTATATCCAAGCTTTGAAGATTCCAGCGAACTGGTTTTTGTCAAAACCTGTTCCGACGATCCAAGCCTCAATTCAGGTCCTTGAATAGATGACAACACACCCCAGGTGTGTTCTCCCACTATTGGTATGCATCATATCGTTTGTATTATTATTTGTGATTGTAAAATTTGAATTTTTTCAAATTTTCTTGTTTGATCAGTTTGATCATGTTATTAAGCTTGATTATTTGATTTCATTGTTAAGAATAATTATATATATCATTTATGAACTTTCTATTGAAAGAGAATCGATCAAATCAACCTGAATAAAAAATTTTGAAAATCAAAGTTTGATACTGATTTTTTGTTTTAAAATTTGAATAATTATCTAGATAGTTTCTACACATGTTTGAATAATTTCCAAGCAACTGTAATCATGTTTGATCAAACTGAAGTTTAAAAAAACAAATCTTGAAAATTGGATTTTTGAAATTATGTGTTCTTGCTTTTAATCCGGATTTTTCTATCCAATTAGTTGTTATACATGTTTGTTAACATGTTAGGATGAATTTCAAGTACTTGTTTCATCACTTTGAACATGTTTGATCAAATCTTGTTTTTTAAATTTTTGGTTTTTATTCATTCTTCAAAATATGTTTTAATGATGTTATGAAGTTCTTATTTAGTTTAGATCAAATATATTCATCATTTCAAACCTAATGGAATAAAAATCAAACATTGAAATGGTCTAATTTGAAAATTCCCAAAATTTAATCTAGAAATGGTGTTTTAAAATTGATCCTTGTAAATGCTTCAAAATCGTGATTTATGTTAGGGATTTTATTCTTCATGGTCATATGAAGTTACTGTAGCTTACGGATCATGATTTCATGATCCCAATCGAAAGTTATAGACTTCTGAAAATTTGGACCAAAATAAGAACACTCGGTCCTAAAGTTTTAGCCTATGACCGCTGATTCTCGGTCCTGTTCATCAGCCAGGACCGAGAAAACGCACCCAAGTCCGAGAATCCCAGGATCGAATTTTCTAACCCAGGACGGGTGTTCTTCAACTAATACCGAAGACTAGGACCGGTGTTCTTGAGGAAGGACCAAGCCCTACGACTGATGGTTTTAGCCTAGGACCATGGAGCTCAACATATAGTGTTATCTTAGGACCTTGGAGCCCGACCGAGTTTTTTACTTAGGACCGAGTCATCCCCTTAGCCTAGAACCGATATTTTTAACCTAGAACCGAGCCTTACCTTGACCTAGGACCGAGAGTCTTTAGCCTAGGATTAATGATTAGGACCGAGCCTCACATAGCATAGGACTAACAAACCTAACCCTAACCTTAGACCTAGGACCGATGATTAGGACCGAGCCTCACTTAGCCTAGGACCGGAAAACCTAACCCTAACCCTAGACCTATGACCAATAATTACATAACCCTAAGACCGAACACCTAGACCGATAGACTTGACCCGGGACTAAGTCTCCCCCGGTCTTCGACCGAGCCACACGAGTTTGGGATCGAGCCTCCCAAGCCCAGGACCGAGCTCTTTGGTCCCTTGACCCATTCGACCGAGCCATGGTCCGCACCACCCCAGTCTTGACCGAACCTGACCGAGCCTAGATAGGCCAAACTGAACCTAGACCCTAGGGTTCCGGTCTTTAGGCCTGTTTGGTTCCCCTTTTTAAAATCTTAAATTATTTTCAAAATATTTTAAAAACTAAATGTTTCATTTTAAAAGATGTTTTTACGCAAATCACGGTTGAAACGCATCGAACCTCGAGTTTCCTCGCGGTAGTCCCTCCATATTGCCATGTGTCTCTTGACATGTGTTAAGCTATGGAATAGGACATAAACTCGTGGGGGTTGCATACAATAGTGATTTGGCCAAAACATGACAACATCCAATTTCAAAGCACAAGAGACTTTTAACTATTATTATTAATAATGTTACAAGAGTATTACAATGATTCTCTCACAATTAAAGCTCAAACACAACTCACAAGAAAATGATGTTCTCAAGACACATATTTGGCTTTCTAAAGTGTCTAGTTGTACTTTTAAATAGATATAACTAAGTCAACACTAAAATTTTGTCCAAATCTCTCCCAGAGCCTCCAAATTATTGTTACCATATTTTTCTAGTTGTATTATTATAAAAAAATGTTTAATTTTCTTTTGTGTAATCTTATTTTCTTTTATAAAGATTATACAAAAAAAAAAAAAAAAAAAAAATATATAGTTTCCTTTTTTTTAATATACTTTATCATTGTACCGAGATGTCTACCATAATAATAATATTATAAATCCATTATTAAAAATATCTTTATATATACACACAATCATTGTCCTATACTGTGGCATGAACTCAAAGTGTTTGACTCATTTTAAAAGATATGTTAAGCACATGAAGTATGAATATACAATTATGTAAATGGATAAGACGACATTCATCACTCGAAAGTAGACTATGTTAGATGTTTCAATTCCGACACTATACATGCTACCAATGGTATTCAAAATTATTTGTTTAATCCAATTAAGAAACATAACACCCCCTTTCTCCATAATTCAAAGGGTCTTATCTTGATCGCTTTATGGTGATGCTTATTAGTTAACTCTTTTGCATAAAAGTCAGACTCAATCTTTTGATTGAGAATTTACAAGTTGTTAGGTAATCTTAATTTCTAAGATAATAATGTAATTGTACCGCTAAAAATGTCGTCGGGGTCTTAAAATATTTAAATGTAAAATCGAATCAACATTTAAAAAGAGTTTCGGCTAATGAAGAGTCGACACCTAATTTTCCTCATAAAATTAGGAAAGAAAAATGTTTTTGAGCATTTAAAACGCTATTTGAAAAGAGAAATTTTCAAAAAATATTCATTGTTTGGTTACATGTGAGAAAGGGCATTGCATTGTGTCTTACATGCCCATCCCAAAATATACTTTTTTATGAGAAATTTGAGGAGATGACCCCACTAAAAGGCCTAATAGCGGAAAGTGCAGAGCTTAAAAAAAAGCGTTGGTGACCCCTTTTACTGTTTTTGGACGAAAATTCCCCAGTTGCGTCACGCAACCTGAGGTTGAGTGACGCAATTTTTTTATTATTTTATTTTTTTTTAAAAAATAATTATGAAAATGCCCTAGTTGCGTCACGCAATCGCGAGACGAAAAAAATTGAAAATAAAATTCCGGTTGCGTTACGCAAGGGTATAATTATCATTAAAAAAAGAAGGTCACCAACGCTATTTAAATTATGCGCTCACACTATCCTCATTTAGGCCTATCAGTAGGGTCATTTCCTCAAATTTCCCCTTTTTTACTTCAACTATCTTGTCCATTGTTAGCATGTCACGTTTCTTTTATTTTAAAATTAGATTATGGCCTTTTTAATACAAAGTGAATGTAACGAATTCATATGAGTCAGACAATAAAAAAATTATAAGTTAAGTTATAGGGAAAATAGGGAGACATGGACCTTAGAGAATAAGATGACTTATTTGTCACATTGGTGATTTGCGTTGTTGGCCCACTATACTGATTCGTGTTCCTTTGCCTCATTGGAGATTTGCATCTACTTTGGATTTGGCGATCCGCGTCCTGCCTAGGTTGAGCCTGGGCTTTGCGCATGGGATCGGTTCTTGCTTTGGCTGATTGAGCCTAGTGCGGACTGGTCATGCCGCTTGGCCATTTACGGCGCAAGAGATGGTCTGCGGTGATCTAGCAGCCGTGTACGGTAGTTTCATCTCACTTTCGGACAACAACTTTGTTTTTCTTTAAATCTTCAATCCCTATAAAATAAACACAATAATATTAATAGCGGGTCGGTACGGTATATCTTATTGTTTTATCCATACCTTATACCTTACCTAAAATTTCGGTATGCAAAAAATGCATACATTACCTTACCTTGATTTTGGTATACCTTGATTTCGATATACCTTAATTTTGGTATGCAAAAAATCCATACATTTACCTTACCTTGATTTTGATATACCTTTAATTATTTTCTTATAAGAATTATATATATATATATATATTTTAACTTATAAAACTATTTCGGTATTTTGGTATATCTCGATATACCAAAATTTTAAAAATCTCATACATTTACCGAACCAATAATTTCGGTATGGTATCATACCTTACATTTTTTTCGGTATACCTTAAAAATCGACATTTTCGATATATTGCGGTACGATATTTTCGATATATCTTTAATATTGGTAATTTTTCTCACCCTAGATATATTTGTTTCATCTTATCAAATCATTAATTTATTTATTTGTGCATTTTGGATTTTACTTGAAAAAAATGGAATTTAAGCATTTTGGAATCCGATCGTTATGACACCATATCTAAAATTATTATTTATTTTAAATCATGTGCAATGAGCCCGTATAAGAAGTTTTAGAAAATAAATTTATTGTCTCGAAATTATTTAAAATTTATAAGTTGGAGAGTGAAAAATGAGTCACTAATGGAAAAAATGGTCAATAGACGTAACGACGTCATTGATAATTATCAGCGACGATAAATAAAGTCGTCGCCCATCGTCGTTGAAAATGTCGTCCCTAAAAGTTTATGAGTATCGGCGACGACACTACGTCGTCGATGATATTGTTAATATCAATGACGATAGTCTCCATTCACCGTCGCTGATAGTTCACAATATCAGTGACGACATATCCCCATTAACTGTCAATGATAGTTAACAATATCATCGAGGGTTGATCCCCATTCTCTTTCGCTGATAATTCTTGCTCTCTCGAGTTTTTGGCACATTTTTGGCCAAGAGAAACCTGTTTTAACCTATTTTATATCATGTTCAACTACAATTAACAAAAAGATCATTCGAAATTAAAAAAAAATTGTATTAATACCAATATCTCAAATCGTATTAATACAAAATGTGAATCAGTTATAAACTATTGTTGATCTGGAGGGGGCATCCTAGACATAATCATAGCGATCTGCGCACGTTGAGCATCTTGTTCTACGCGCATCTCTATGCACATATCTTCCATTGCACATTCAGATGCGCGAGCTCCACCTCATCCCGCAACATCATGTTCTCCTCGCGCAGCGCTTACGTCTCTTGAAGGTGTGATACCCGTGGATAGCTACTGACGCGCAAGGAAGAACTTCCCCGTTGATTCGCTTAGAATGACGTTGGACGTACTCCAGATCCCATTTCGATCACCCTCCCGTGTACATGTGCTCCATAAGCATTCTTAAACACTTTCAAGGGTTTCATCTTAGGATTTTTTAGAAGCCACTTGCGCATCAAAGCCTACAATCATTTATAACACTATTAGTAATTTTATACTTAGGCATGCAAAATAAAACTATAAAAAGAATTAGAACTTACCACATTCTCTTGAACTTCTGGAGACACTACGGGAGTCAAATCCTCGACGATTCTTCTCCTACTATGAGTCTTTAGGAAGAGATTTGAATAACTAGGGGGTGTTTAGTAGCCCACTCCTGTACAAATAACATAGATAGTTAGATATTATAAAAATTTAATACTCTTAATTAAAGTGTTAAAACATATACATCTCCACCTATCACATATTTGTTTCACATGTGACATTGCTCAAGCTCGGTAGATGTCAATGGGATGAGGCACGACCTCAAATGGATCCTAAAAATAAAAAAAACAGATTTAGGATTATGAAATATTCAAATTATAAGATTACACATTAAAAATTATCAAACTCACGATGATGAACTGTCATATATGGTCTAACTAGGCATATGAAAAATCAAACCATTGTACTAGACGATGTGGCACCACCATGGGATCTCGGATAATGGTGCCAATATGTCTAGACCAATAGGTGACGTTATCACAATTTGGTTTCCCATTCACTTTTCTAAACTCACTCGTCCTTTCCTCCTCGATGAAGATCCTACAAAATAATAGTGAAACAACATTTGTTAAAACTTATATAATTATTTAAATATCACGTATAAGTTGTAATTAACTACCTGTCTCAGTCTCCTCCGTGGTGGCTGTTACGTACTCCTCGACAATGGTGGAATTCGGATCCTCCAGTCCCTCAATGTACTGAAGTGATCCCATAAAGGCTAGAGGATCATCGGATAATACATCAACATCGTTACGAGATTGGAGCTCGTCTATCTATCTCAATAGGTCTCGTCATGTATCCCGTCCCTTAAGTGCCATGATATCTATTAGAAAAATTAAAATTCAAATTTTATAAAGGTGATCCTATTATATTTGACCCAAATTAACCTTAGATCTTCGAATAACAGGGATTTATTTTTGTGACAATTTTCCATCCAGGTCTAGATGCCATATTCGTAGTGTAAAAAACTTGTTGTGCTTGACTTGTCATTATAAACGGATCATGAATTTGAGTTCTCAATGTCCTGTTCACATTAACACATATAAACTCATACTTTTATACTTTTATACCATGGTCCTTAGAATGTACATCAAACCATCTATACTTGAAAAAAATTACCCGGTTACCACTAAAATACTAAACTTCTATGATATATGTGAGTACTCTGTAGTAATTTATCGTCTCGGCCCCATTATTGTAAATTACTAAGACACCACTATTTTACATGGTTAACCCTTCGTCATGCTTATCAGTGTTGAACTTGTATCCGTTTAATTTACAAGTATACTTCTTAGCATTAATTGTCGGGCCACTCCCAAGAATCTTTAGACTTAAAGTTTGATCCGATTCATTTGTCAATTGCCCCACTTTCGTCTTGAAAAAACTTATGTAATGTTTATCGCGTTCAAGATTAGAAATATTGAGTCCCCCTATATAGGTCAACTCTTGCATAAATTCGCTGCATATATTGAAATTTAATTGTAATTAGTTAGTTACAAATTTAACACTTAGTAACTAATAAGATTTTGAACTCTTACTTGTAATATTTTTTGGCTCCGAGACAATTTTTCAAAATAAATACTTGAGCACGCTCCCGATCACCCAGTTCGTATGTGTAAAGTGTTCCAATCGATAAATCTTCCATTGCCAAGAATATAGTTAAAGTTGGTTGTATCGATGTCTCTATTGAATCATAATCTTCTAAATATTAAGCACATAAACTCATACTCTCGTGCAAAAGGTAACTTGAATTGACTCTTTTGAAGGTAGTTTTCAAGGAACCCATGTATTGTTCAATTGGATACATCTATCGATACTGGACAGACAACCCTAGCGAAGCCTCAAAGACCAAGTGCATGCAAATGTGCCAATATATCAATGAATGAAGTTGGGATATATTTTCCAATTTACAAAGGGTCAAAACAATGTCATCCTGCAACTCTTTCAATTCATATCGATTTAAGGATTTTGGGCATGGCAATAGAAAGAACCTAGAAAAGTGCATTGGAGTATCGTACACATCATTCGGAAGTATAACACGTGTGGCAAGTGGAATCAAATATTGTAAGTGGATGTGACAATCGTAGCTCTTTAATCTACAAATTTTCTTATCATTTACGTTTACACACCCTCCAATATTGGAGCAGGATCCTTCAAGCATTTTTACATCTTTAAGAAACAGACATAATTGTTTCTTTTTATCCAAGAAAAGTGCGTAGATGACTGTCGCACATTGAAGAAAACCATCGACCTCAACTGGATGCAATGAATGTTTTATGTTCAATAATTCCAAATCTTTACGAGCTGAGTCCATCCTTCATTTTTATTTAAAATTCATTATAGCGCCCAACATGCTATCACAAATGCTTTTCTTAATAACAGCATTTTTCAGTATGGTAGTTCAACAAATATGCTGAGTTTATTCCAATTATCACCTCGAGATCGATGGAAAATCTTATAATTTTTGGGATGGTATTTAGTCAAACAGATGCCTTTTAAATCTCTTGCATGCATTAATATTTCAGTTCTAGACAAAAGATCATGTGTCAGTCTTAACTCGGTATTACCATAAAAAGAATCTATTTCACTGCGCCAACGATGATTAGTTGGAAGAAACCACTGATGACTCATGTAACACTCTTTCCAGGAGTATATCAATCTAAGCGAAGCTGTATTTTATTACAATATGAACATGCAAGTTTTCCCTTCGTACTTCGTCCAAATAAATTTGCATATGCCAGAAAATCATTTATTGTCCATAACATAGTTGTCCGCATATTAAAATATATTTACGGCTCGTATCGTAAGTCATCACACCGGTATGCCACAACTCCTTTAACTCGTCAAGCAATGGATGGAGAAACACATCAATCGAATCCCGATACTTTTTGGCCCGTGGATTAACATTGAAAGAATGAAGTTACTTTTATACATATAAATTGTAAGAGGGACGTTGTAAGGGATAATAATAACGGGCCAAATGATATAAGATATCTTTCTATTTGTAAAGGACTGAGCTTGTCACTTGCGAGAGAAAGTCTTATATTTTGAGGTTCGAAGGAGAAGTCTTTATACTTTTCATCGAAGGATCTCCATGTCATCACACGGTATACCACAACTCTTTTAACTCGTCAATCAATGGCTGAAGAAACACGTCAATCAAATTCCCAAGACTTTTTGGCCCGGGGATTAACATTGAAAGAATGAAGTTACTTTTATCCATACAAATTGTAGGAGGGACGTTGTAAAAGATAATAATAACGGGTTAAATGATATAAGATGTCTTTCTATTTGCAAAGGGTTGGAGCCTGTCACTTGCGAGAGAAAGTCCTATATTACGAGGTTCAAAGGAGAAGTCTTTATACTTTTTCATCGAAGGATCTCCATGTCACTAAATGAGCTAGATGCCTTAAGACTTTATCATCAACATTAATACTATCTTTATACCAAGTCATTTGAGGAGCGGTTATCGAGAACATGTACAATATTTACAACCTCGGTGCAAGTGGGAAATATCGTAACACCTTAGTTGGAATTAACTTCCCATTCACCTTATTCTGAAGCGTTCCACTTGATATGTTGATCTTCCATCTAGACTCACCACAAACTTTACACTCTTTCAAATCTGTATCTTCTTTATGGAAGAGCATACAATAATTTTTACAAGCATCAATTTTATCATAAGTTAAATCAATGTCTGTAATAAATCTTTTACACTCATAGTATGAAACTTGGCAACTTAGAATTAGCTGGTAAAATTTATTCTTTGAGAAACTTTAACAACAAGTCAAATGATGGGTTGGTTCATTGACCAACATTTTTTATGTGAAGTAATTGAAGTAAGGTTGAGACTTTTAAAATTCGGGATCCTTGTTTCGAATCATCCAACAACCGGTTGAATGCCTTAGAATCATCAATAGGGCATTCATTATTTGAGGCTTTAGCGGTTGGATACAAATCGTTGAAAATATCTTTTATAAACTGATCATCTTGATCAATTTCTTCGTTCATTTCATTATTAACGTCATTCTCTCATACACCTTTATTATCATTTATAAGGTCTTCTAATTTATCATCCTCATCATCAGTACCTACATTAATGTTGTCTCTTTCATTCGAATATCTTGTTTCCCCATGAAAGTATCAAAAATATAATTTTGACGGATCTGAAATACAATTAGATGATCTCTGAACACTATTCTATTCTCATAAGTTCGGTTTGCACACTTCACACACGGATAAGCAATCAAATCTATGTTAGTAGACCTAATCCCGAAGTTTATGAAAATTTCAACCCCTTGAATATAATTTGGATCATTTCAGCGTAGAGTCATCCAACTTTTATCGGGGATTTCTATTTTAACTAGGAATTAACAACAAATAATGAAATTAACATTTACTTATTTAATTATTATCATCATATAATCAATTAATCAACATACAAACCAATTAATGAAAGCAATACCTATGAAACATATCAACTAACACCAAAACACGATGAAAAAACGTAACATATTAATTCAAGTAATTTATTTCTCTAAACATGCAACCCTAATAATTCAAGTAAGTCATTTCTCTAAACATGCAACCTTAATAATCAAAAACATAGGCAAATTTTAGAACTTACAAAAATGGAGAACGGCAACAAAGAGTAAATCTCGAATACTTAATTCCGACTGGTAAAACTGAAAATAAATAACAACGGATTAAAGTAAACAGCAAAACAGGAAAAATAATCGGAACATAATTCGATTTTATTACTAGAGGATGGAGTGTTCGGCGGAGAGGAGATCGGTAGAGCAGAGGGGAAAAAAGGAAAAGAGAGAAGGAAAAGAAAGAAGAAAGTGATCGGGTTAATTAAATGGCTATCAACGACGGTATTGGCGTGTGTCGTCGCTGATATTCATGCAACGGCACACAACAATGTCGTCGTTGATATTTTTTCTTACCAGTGACGGTGGTAGCTTAATTTTGTCGCTGATAATCGATCCAAAAACTCGGTGGGAAAACCAGAATATCAGCGATGGCAAACGAGAATGACGTTGCTGATATTATAGCTTACCAGCGACGGTGATAACATAATGTCGTCACTGATATATATTTTTTTAGCGACGGTGTTTGTAAATAAAACCGTCGCTAATAAAAGATATTACTTATTGTTGCTAATAAAAAAATATCAGCGACGGTTTTTTGGTCGTTGGCGCTGATATTGGTCGCTAATGACCCTTTTTCCACTAACAAGTGTTTACAATAATGTATTCTTATATGGTTACTTTCATATTTCATGTATATGAACACACGATTAGGAGCGCGCTTGATTTAACTTATACTCTTAGATTTTTCATTGCTATAGTGATTTTAACTAATAAGTTAATATAAAAAATTTATTATCAAACACAGTTTACGTTTAAACACAATTTTTTTTTCTACCTTATTTTCTAACGTTGAATCTTATAATATCTAACGTTGAATCTTATAATATGTAAGCTTATAATTTCAACATTGCTTTTTCTCTCATCACCTTTTTAATTATTTTTTATTCATTCATTCTCATCTTTTTTAATCATGAAATAATTTTATATATTTATTAAACTAAATATTTATATAAAATTATTATAATAATAAAACATAAATTTAAATATATATATTTGGTTCTTCCTCTCTTACACACAAAAATACAATCTGATATGCGAAAATGTCAAGCCTGGGATGGTTAGGTTTGAATATGGTCTTTTCTGTTTGTAATCTTTATTATTTTTAGAAAGTATAAATGATAATAATTAATTTTTTTAAGTCTTTTAATTGTTATCCTTAATCATAACTAAATTTTGTCTAGGTTTGATTTTTAACCTTCGTACTTTTGAGATTTTAATAAAATGGTTCTAACTGTTTTCCAAAAAAAAATACAATTACATGATAAATTTGAATTTTTATATTTTCACCTTATTTTTATTTTTTATTTAAATAATATAATATTATTTTTATAAATGATTAACTATAACACATACTACACAAAATATTACGAAAAAAAATGTATGCATTAGATATTTTATAACTTTAATTATTACTCAAAATAAAGAGATTAACAATATAATATATTAATAGATTAAATTTTATAATAAATAAACTAAATAATAGATAAAAAAAAATAATAGACAATAAGAGTATAAAAACATAATTCTACTCTTTTAGATGTACAAATTTAATTATTGGTTTTTAAACTTACAAGGATTTTTTTATTTACTTATTTTAATTAAATTTTATATTAATAAAACTTATGAAAAATAATATATTCATATAATTTATTTTAAAATAGTTTATTTTTTAATTTTAATAATTTATTAATATTTTGAATTAAACTAATAAAAAAATTATATTTAAATATATATATATATATATTATTACAAATATAAAAATAAATAAACTGAGCATATAAATTTTATTAACATACCAACGTTATATCAAAATAAGCAAATCAAACACGAAAAAGCTAAATAAACTTGAGTGGATATATAAATGTAAACCCTAAATGTATAAGATTACTCAGACGATGATATAAAAGTTTGACTGAAGATGATATGGAATTGACTTGATGATGTGGCAAAGCTTCATTAACAACTATAAGCTCCAATTTATTTTTTGTGAATCCATCTCAATATTAATATAAGCTTTATTTTGTGTGATCTTGACCTCTCTAGCTAATCATCTCCACCAGATTGGAACAATATAGCACACATATGATTGTTTGGACATCCTATCTGGTAGTCTACAACTTTTTACCCATTTACTGCAACTTCATACAAAGCAAGCAAATCTTGATCTTCATGAATAAGACCAATTGGTACATTTACCTATCCAACCATATCCATGTCATCGCCTCATCAGCATGACATGTAATCACAACTAAATTCATCATCTCTGCCCTGAATTTATTGAGAAAAAAAATACAAGAACATAATTGTGCACAAATGATGTCTTCTCCTCTTCATCTCCATGTCGAATCTTGGAATTCCCCATCGATCATATTATGATTACATTTGTTTTAACATTTACATACATATAAAATAATTAAAATTAAGATTAGTAAACTCATTTGAAATCTAATGTAGTGTTATTACAGCTTGTGGTCCTAAGAGAACCAAGTACATAGTGGATGCTTTAAAGAAGCTATATTTATCTTTGGTCCCTCCTCTATGAAGTAGCTGCCCCTATTGTCTCTTCATCCAGTTGATGATGCAGGTCTGATACTTATAGCAATGTCCACAACTCTAGAAATCATATATATAAAATATACATTTTTTTTCCTACTATAACTTATTTGCTAGCTCAATTACTAAAAGTGAACTTCATTAATTAATTTCCTTAATTAAAAGTATATATTCCTTACTTTTTTGGCTTTGAATCCATTATATTCGGATTTGTATATATAGAATTTGGAAATAAAAATAAAGATATCATTTAGGTTGACCAAATTAAAAAGAAGATTCAACTGTAGCGTTTATTAGTGAAAAAAGAAGGAGACATGAAGAGATAAGGTCACCACTTTTGAGGGAGGCTGTTTCACTCATGTTGATATGAGCTATTTCAAGAATCATATATGGTAATAGAGAAGTGAACAATCATATTTTACCACTCCCCCAAGGATTATTCGTTATTTTATGTTTGTTTCTTTTTCATCTGGGGTAAGTAAGTCTTGTTTTTATTAATTAATGTCAATTACGTCATCATTTGCGATAAATTTGTTTGATTTTTTCTTATAATCGATGCTACTATCAGATCCGTACATGAGGGTTGAATATCGTTGGTTCTATACAACTTTTTTTTATCTAATACGTTTTAAAAATAATATAGAGATATATAATGTTTTAAGGTTAAAATGAAAAAAAATAATGATAATTCATAAATAAATAAATAAAAATTGGAAATCTTCTCATTCTTTGGGGAATACATTCTTCACAAATAACAATACCAAATATGGAAATCTTCTTACATTTAGCTAGTATTCACTTACAAAAATTAAAACTGACATCTTTCATAACTATGAATAAAAAATGATAAATGTTCATATGTTTAACATCAAACATTAGTGTAATTGTGTATGAACTAGTATCACATTTGTATTAATTAATGTAACCAATTATTTTTCTTTTACAATAAAGACATAAAAAAAGGTTGTTATCCAAGAAAGTCTTCACCATCATATGCTTTCTTTTTCATAAGCTAGGACGCATGCATTCTTTCAGTCCATGCCAAGGGGAGAAAAAGCATTAACCTTCTTTGTTCTTATTGATGGATGGTCCCCAATCCACAGTAAAAAATTTGTATGTTTCTCTTGCCCTTAGCTATTGGGAAATTTCGATCACATGATAAATTCAGCTTGCATATATAATATATCTTGAATAAATTTTTTATTGTTCTTTTCGAGAGCGATTACGATACGCATATAAACTAGGTCTCCATGTCGGTGTAAGCGCTATATATCCTATATATAAAGTCATCACATAGCCACAAGTATGTGCCTTATCTTTTCTCTTTCCCTTTCCCATCTCAACATGGTGTAGAAAAATTCTTGTTTGCATCTCTATGCTTGAGACCTAGTTTTTATATTTCATGTGTGCTTAGAATTTAGAGTCTTAATCGTTTTCAGAAATTGTTCGATTCTATAATTAGGTTGGAAGATCTTATTTTCCGTTTCTATTTACACATTCAAGCCCGCTTCTTCTTCTTCTCATCGTTCTTGGTGCAGCTTCAATCAAGACTAGATCGAAGAACTGCACACTCAGCACATGAAATTACACTTGATGATCAGTAAGTCCATACTTACTATAATCTTCATAAACTTCTATTGCATGTTTGATTTTGCTTTATAATTACAATCATGAAGATTATAACTAAAGTAAAGCCTTATCTTGTAGCTAGTAAATTTGGGGCAAATGATATTAGTTCAGTATGAAGGAAATAAACTTCATATTTCACTTGGTATAATTAATATGTCTATTTAAGTATCACTTCTGCCTAATTGTGAAGGTCAAGGAAATTAGTGATTCTTCCACCTTCACTTTCTTTGTCATGTTTTCCTTATTGTTTTTATTATATGGTTCTCTATTTCAATTTATACTACAAAGAAGAAGTTTGAACAAAACATATGCCTTAAAACTTTAGATTTAGTCTTGTATGGTTTTATATCATGTAAATTGTTACACGCCAAATGGTCATGCACATTATGCTTAAGAGAATTGAGCTCAGAGTTAATCTTAAAACCTTCGGTTTGGAGCTTTGAGGTTTTTCATTTTATTTACGAATATTTATTGATTAATTAATGACAAGTTATGTAATCACTTAATGTAATAATATGATTTTTTTCACAATAAGTGTGATATTCGCATTTAACATGAGTCTAGAAATGCATAAAGTTCTTTAAGATTTATCAATCATGTTCATATTAATTGGAAAGTTGGAAAGATTTTCAAATCTATTTCACCCTATAGTTTATTTCTTATAGATAATCAATGATGAGAGAAGATGATTGGAAACTCAAGCGAAAGAGAGTTTGAAGGAAAACAAACTAATCAAACCGTGGCTAATATAGATAGTAGGCTGTCAAAGGGAGCATCAACTTCAAGACAATTATCCGCTTTCAAGAATCCAAGAATAGTACGAGTGTCGCGTGCATTCGGAGGAAAAGATAGACATAGCAAAGTATACACGGTAAGAGGGTTAAGAGATAGACGAATTAGACTTTCAGTGCCCACAGCTATTCAACTATATGATCTACAAGATAGACTTGGCCTTAACCAACCAAGCAAAGTTGTCGATTGGTTGTTAGAAGTCACCAAGGATGATATCGACAAGCTTCCCCCACTCCAAATTCCCATTGCAAATTTCAACAATTTGCATCACCCACAAACCCTAGATTCTCATGAGCCAAAAGTTCATCAATCTTTAATCTCCCACTTACAAGATCAACACCACGAAAATGAAAGTGATCAAGGGAACTATAGAAATGCCCAAAACTTCTTTCCAGTGTCAAACAATTTCCCATTCCCAACAATACTAAACAATGCCATTCCATACAACCCTAACTCTTATATTTGGGACCCAACTTCTTTGTCACAATATGGAGGCCATGGAGCCTTGCCACAACAAGAAAACCCCAACCCTACTTCGGCTTCTCAATTATATCTTTATCATTCATCAGCTGGGCCATCGGTTTTACCTTCTTTTCAACCTTCAATTGCAATTCCTACCATAGAGAATATCGATGCTAGTAATAGGCAAATCAACCACTTCCAATTCATGAACCCCACAAACCCTCTTACTTCCTCGATGTTTCATCGCCTTCATCCACAACACAAGAAAGGAGGAACCACAAACAACAGTCCTTGAAATTATGAAGCATGTGTACTAAAAAAAACTGCATGCCTATATCTATCTTATACATGATTACTCAAAGGGATACCAATATATATATAGATAGAATGATAGTTTGCTTTTATGGTTAATTAATTATGACCATTAATAATATATAAAGACAATGTCATTTGAATTTATATGTAATTTTGTGTGATGCCTGAGAGGCATATATATGTCTTCTTATGCATGGATAAATTAAAGGAGTGAAGTTAAGATAATTATATATATTTAGTTGTTTGTTTATGGAAGCTTAATAGTTTAAATACAAATGAATTAAGCATGCATTATTATTATTATTATTATATATTATATGTATTTAGATGTTATATCCGTTTTGTTTCCTTGTCAATTTATTAGCTAACTTGTTGATCCAATTCCCCTTGATTTTTTCTCATGATAAAATGAATTTGTTAATATTTTATTTGTGTAAAGGTCAATATTGAAATAAATTCTTTTTTCATGTTGTTATGGTATGGTGTACTTAGAAAAACAGCCTCCTTTTAGAGGGTTCTATATATTACTTTTTTCTGTTTTTGGTGTTGTTAATTGGTTAACATAATAGGAACATACATGCAATTTACAAGTTTTGTTTGTGCATGCAGGATCACTCCTTTTTTAGTGTTTTAACAAGAAGATTGAAGTTATCAAGAACAAGAAATTGATATGTGAAATATTGATCTTTATAATATGTATTGATTTCTCGAAACATTCGGATTGAAAGGAGGCTTCTTAACTTTTTTTTAAGAAGTTGTTTCATTAAATTATATATGGTGAGACAGTACTCCATTAATTGATTAGGTGGCTCCTTAACTTTAAATGTACACACAATTATATATGTACACATTTACATTGACAATTTATAATCAATGAAATCATATATAGTTACAATCAATGAAATAAAATCACATGATTTTCATACTTATGAGATTACCACATATATATATATATATATATGATTGTTTTTCATATTTTGATTGCTTTTCTATACTCAATATAGCTAGGTTGTGCATGCCCAAGGCACATAGCTAGTCGAAGTCCATCTTGGGAATGTTTTAGTGAATATGTATGTGCGATGTGTTTGTAAGATGAAACATACAATAGTTCTATAAAATCTGTCAAATTTTTAGTGTTTCAAATTCTAAAGAACTTGTTTTTTTTTTCAATATGGATACTTGCTTAGTTGCTTAATTGTCACATATTAGCTTAATATGTCTTTAAGCAGTTGTTTACAATGTCTTCAGTACTGTTGTATTCATATTCTTTGCATACTCTCATTGCAAGTGTAGTGAATTATGGGTAATGCAAGGATAGGCTTCCGTGGAAAGATAGCGACAAGTATTGTTATTCGATTTTGATTGAGAAGAAAAAATTTGAGTTGCAATGGGATAAAGTGTGGGTTAACAAGGTATCAACTAAGATAACGTTTTTTGAATGGTGCACAATTTAGGGAGGAATATTAATTGTTGATAAGTATAAGAGAAAATGAATATATATCACAAGCGAAGTCTATTAAGTTATAAAGAGGAGGAATCATCGGCTCAATATAAGGGGTTGGTGTATGTTACATTGGGGATATAATTAGGGTCGACCCTAGGGTAATGGATTCATATAGGGTCACCCCACTTAGAGGACCACATAAAAAAAATCCTCTCAAGGTTCTAATCATTCATTTATATTACTAAGTTTATAAAGAAAATAACTAACCAACTAAGCTAAATTATTATTTATTTTTTGTTAATTTTAACGTTAAAATATTATATATATATATATATATATATATATATATATATATATATATATATTATTTTTAAGTATTCAATCAAAATTAAAAACAAATTTGACCCCAAACGATATTCAATCTTTATGACCGGACCTCATAGAATGGATTATGCCAAAATTCGTGAAAATGATATATGAATGTAGGCATGTAAGGAGTTGAAACAAAAGAAAAAATTTGTTCTCTAGTTTGATTATTATTTGGTAGAGTATTTGGTTAGAAAGGAATTTTAAGAATAAGACAGATCAAATGCAAATCTGAAATATCTAAAAAAAACAGATTCATTAATGTTCTCCTAATTTTGCAAACAACTTAGAGGTTCAAAATCACCAATAATTGATAATTGAAACTTCTTCCGGTTTTTATAGATATACAATTGAAGGAGATCATAAGTCATTGTTCATGAAGAGTGACATTTTAGCCATCAAAGTTCACAATTCTGAAATTTCAGATTTTCATCATTTTAAAGATGACTAGATTTAAACTTCAACTTAAGGAATGAAAGTTATTCCCAAGAGTTTTGACTACATTTCATATTTCAAACCGGTAGATAAACCTCAGTTCTTAATCTGGATAGAATCTGAAATTTTCAGATTTCAGAAATGATATGATATGAGAGGTTTAATGAAAGTTGTTACCAATTTTGAATATACATTTCATATTTCAATCCTATATTCAACTTTTCAGCTCAAATAGATATAAACATAAAAATTCCCAATCAGGATATAGAATCTGGAATTTGATCATATTCCATCTTCTTGAGACAATCAACAGTGAATAATTCAAATCTTAAGCCATTTATTCAAATGAATTTCAAGATCAAGATCAAACTCATAATCACAATTGCACACCTGTTTTGCCTTAATCAATCATAATTTAGTTAAATTCATTCTCTAATTCATCAAACTCCTGCAATCAATCAATTTAACAGACATAGGCAGTTAGTTCATGATTCCCATGCACACAAAATCAAATCATCCAATCAAATCATTAATATCAAACACAATGAATACAAAAACATTCATTTCATTATTATACCTCATGATCAGACATTTATTGAGGAACTAAAATTTGACATGGAGCCGGAAACTGAATTGTGAAAGGTGTGTGTTTATTGAAACACCCTTTCTAACTTTAATTTGTGATTTAGTGGTATAATATAATAGATCTATGACATTGGAAAATAGGGTAGTTTTAAAATAATTTTTTTATTTCCATAACAAACCATCCTGCTTCTCATTCTATTTTCCTACTTTAAATGTTCCTCAATATTATTAGTATTATTAGTAGCAATAACAATTTAAAACACGCCTCTAATATATATCCAAACATAGGGGTGAGCAAACGGGTAAACTCAACACGTATTACCCAACCCGTATTCAACCCAAATTAAATTTACCCAACCCATAACTCAACCCATATTATTTACTAATATGGGTTGGGTTGGGTTGGGTTGGGTTGGCTAACCCAAATTAATTTTTTATTTTTTCATTTAATATGTATTTGACTCATTTAACACATTTTTATCAGTTTAATACATTTTTCACGTTTTTGACACGTTTAGTACGTTTAACAAATTTTTCACGTTTTTGACACGGTTAACACGTTTTTAACATTTTTAACCCATTTTTTACGTTTTTAGCACGATTAACACGTTTTGACAAATTAACACGTTATTCACGTTTTTGACACATTTAATATATTTTTGACACGTTTAACACGTTTTCACGTTTTTGACATATCTTCACGTTTTTGACACATTTAATACGATTTTCACACGTTTAACACGTTTTTGACACGTTTAACACATTTTCACATGTTTTTCACGTTTTTGACATGTTTAACACGTTTTTAATACGTTTAACACGTTCTCACGTTTTTTACACATTTAACACGTTTTGACGTGTTTTTCACGTTTTTGACACGTTTAACACATTATTGATACGTTTAACATATTTTTCACGTTTTTGGCATGTTTAACACATTTTTGACATGTTTAATACGTTTTAACACATTTTGATGCATTTTGTTGGGCCTTTGGGTTAGTCCAATCAGGCATTTAATTAAACAGGCAAACCCTAAGAATGTTTCTCATTCTATCACTACTAGAGAAAGAACATTCTGCTAAGAAGAAAAGAAATATAGAAGAAGAAACAAAGAAAGAAGAAGAGAAGGAGGCAGTATAGATCTCCTTATATTTATCACCTTCATGTTCAATTTCTTGTTTTATATATATAGACTAGCTTGAGTCTAAATGAAATTGATTTTCTCTATTTATATACCTCAACTTTGGGTTTAAAGTTGAGAAGAATATTTGTATTTGTTTCTTGTTTATATTGAAATTTGTCGGTTGACCCCGTGGTTTTTTACCCTTCAGGTTGATAGAGTTTTCCACATAAATCTGGTTTTGTTTTTGTTGTGTGTTTGATCTCCTATTTTAGATTTGGATAACATGTGCATTTACTCATTTCACATCGATTGATTACAGTATAAAATTATTATTCGTTTCAAATTCCCAACAAGTGGTATCAGAGTGGTTAGGTTTATTTTTGAAGAGTGCTATTGTAGGTTGAGATGGAAGACAATAGCACAATGATCAAGTTGACAAATAATAACTGGCAGATTTGGAAATCCAAAATGAAGGATATTCTTTACTATAAATACTTGTATGAGCCGATTGAAGAAGATAGTGCGAAGCCAAAAGATTTGTCTGACAGAGATTGGACAAAATTGAACTGAAAAGCAGTCGGCACAATTAGACATTGGCTTGATGATAGCATGTATCACCATGTAGAAAGTGAGAAGAGTGCACATGAGTTGTCGAAGAAGCTGGAGTCATTGTATGAGCAGAAAACAGTAGATAACAAAGTGTTTCTGATTCAAAATATAGTAAATCTAAAATTCAAAGAAGGTGCATGTGTTGCTGAGCATTTAAATGAGTTCCAGAGCTTGATTAATCAATTATCGGCGATGGAGATGACCTTAGAAGATGAGTTGCAAGCCTTATTGCTCTTGGGATCATTTCTCGATAGTTTGGAGACATTGGTTGTGATAGTCAGTAATGCAACTCCGAATGGTGTGTGTTTATTGAAACACCCTTTCTAACTTTAATTTGTGATTTAGTGGTATAATATAATAGATCTATGGCATTGAAAAATAGGGTAGTTTTAAAATAATTTTTTATTATTTCCATAACAAACCATCATGCTTCTCATTCTATTTTCCAACTTTAAATGTTCCTCAATATTATTAGTAGCAATAACACATTTAAAACATGCCTCTAATATATATTCAAACATAGGGGTGAGCAAACGGGTAAACCCAACACGTATTATCCAACCCGTATTCAATCCAAATTAAATTTACTCAATCCATAATTCAACCCATATTATTTACTAATATGGGTTGGGTTGGCTAACCCAAATTAATTTTTTATTTTTTCATTTAATATGTATTTGACTCATTTAACACATTTTTCACGTTTTTGGCACATTTAGTACGTTTAACACATTTTTCACGTTTTTGACACGATTAACACGTTTTTAACATTTTTAACATTTTTAACACATTTTTCACGTTTTTAACATGATTAACACGTTTTGACAAATTAACACGTTATTCACGTTTTTGACACATTTAATATATTTTTGACACGTTTAACACGTTTTCACGTTTTTGACACGTTTTCACGTTTTTTACATATTTAATACGATTTTCACACATTTAATACGATTTTCACATGTTTAACACGTTTTTGACACGTTTAACACATTTTCACATGTTTTTCACGTTTTTGACATGTTTAACACGTTTTTAATATGTTTAATACGTTCTCACGTTTTTGCCACATTTAACACGTTTAACACATTATTGATGCGTTTAACATATTTTCACGTTTTTGGCATGTTTAACACATTTTTGACATGTTTAGCACGTTTAACACATTTTGTTGGGCATTTGGGTCAGCCCAATCAGACATTTAATTAAACAGGAAAACCCTTAGAATGCTTCTCATTCTATCACTACTAGAGAGAGAGAACATTCTGCTAAGAAGAGAAGAAATAGAGAAGAAGAAACAGAGGAAGAAGAAGAGAAAGAGGCAATAGAGATCTCCTTACAATTATCACTTTCATGTTCAATTTCTTGTTTTATATATATAGACTAGCTTATTCTAAATGAAATTGGTTTTCTATGTTTATATACCTCAACTTTGGGTTTAAAGTCGAGAAGAACATTTGTATCTGTTTCTTGTTTATAGTGAAATTTGTCGGTTGGTCCCGTGGTTTTTTATCCTTCAGGTTGATAGGGTTTTCCACGTAAATGTGGTGTTATTTTTGTTATGTGTTTGATCTCCTATTTTAGATTTGGATAACATGTGCGTTTACCCATCTCACATTGATTGATTACAGTATAAAAGTATTATTCGTTTCAAATTTCCAACAAGTGGTATCAGAGCGGTTAGGTTTATTTTTAAAGAGTGCTTTTGTAGGTTGAGATGGAAGGCAATAGCACAATGATCAGGTTGACAAATAATAACTGGCAGATTTGGAAATCCAAAATGAAGGATATTATTTACTATAAATACTTGTATGAGCCAGTTGAAGGAGATAGTGCGAAGCCAAAAGATTTGTCTGACAGAGATTGGACAAAATTGAACCGAAAAGCAGTCGGCACAATTAGACAGTGGCTTGATGATAGCGTGTATCACCATGTAGCAAGTGAGAAGACTGCACATGAGTTGTCGAAGAAGCTGGAGTCATTGTATGAGTAGAAAATAGTAGATAACAAAGTGTTTCTGATTCGAAAGTTAGTAAATCTAAAATTTAGAGAAGGTGCAGGTGTTGCTGAGCATTTAAATGAGTTTCATAGCTTGATTAATCAATTATCAACGATGGAGATGACCTTAGAAGATGAGTTGAAAGCCTTATTGCTCTTGGGATCATTTCCCGATAGTTTGGAGACATTGGTTGTGATAGTCAATAATGTAGCTCCGAATGGTGTTCTTACTATGAGTATAGTTACTAATAGCTTGTTCAATGAGGAGACAAGAAGGAAGTCAACTAATACAAATAGTGCACAGGCCCTAGTCACATAGAACAGGGGAAGAGCTTAATACCGACAACAATCAAGAGGTCATAGCAAGTCTAGAGGCAGATCAAAATCTAAGGGAAGACAGTGTTATCATTGTGGTAAAGAAGGTCACGTGAAGAAAAATTGTAGAGTCTGGAAAAGACTACAGAATGAAGACCGAATTCAAAATAAAGATGATGAGATCAGAAATACCACAGCCATGGTAACTACAGATGATGTAGTAATTCTTTTTTGTGAAAAATAACAATATCTACATGTAGAAATTCATCAAGTAATTGAGTGGATAGTTGATACAGGTGCTTGTTATCATGCTACACCAAATAGAGAGTTCTTCATGACTTACAAGGCTAGAGATCTTGGTATAGTGAAGATGGGTCATACTAGTCACTCTAGCATTGTGGGTATTGGTGATATTTGTTTGCAGACAGAGCTGAGACATCAGTTAACACTAAAAGATGTGCGACATATTCCTGATTTGCGTCTAAACTTGATATCAAGTGATGCATTGGACAAAGATGGATTCAAGCATTACCTTGGTAGTGGAGAATGGAAGCTCAGCAAGGGATCAATGATTGTAGCAAAAGGGAAGTCGTGAAACACCTTATACCGAACTCATGTGAAGATACTCAAGAATGGGTTGAATGCAGTACAAGATGAAAACTCTCTAAATCTGTGGCATCAACGTCTCGGCCACATGAGTGAGAAAGGGTTGCGAATTCTAGTAAGGAAACTTCACATCCCCTCAACCAAAGGCGAGGTTCTGGATCTATGCGACTACTGCCTATTTGGTAAGCAACACGGAGTCTTTTTTAGTCAAACATCGGAAAGGAAACATAATGTGCTTGACTTGGTTTATTGTGATGTGTGTGGTCCTTTTGAGGAGGAGTCATTGGGTGACAATCGATACTTTCTAACATTTATTGATGATACATCTAGAAAGGTGTGGGTTTATTTAATGAGAACAAAAGACCGGATATTTAATTACTTTCAAGGGTTACATCTCATGGTAGAAAGAGAGACAGACAATAAGCTGAAATGTCTTTGCTCTGATAACGGGGGAGAGTATACCTCCAAGGAGTTTAAATCATATTGTATAAAATATGGAATTTGACATGAGAAAACAGTGCATGGAATTCCACAACACAATGGTGTGGCTGAGAGAATGAATCACACCATTATAGAAAAGATGAGATGCATGTTGAAGATGACAAAGTTGTCAAAACAGTTTTGGGCAGAAGTAGTTCGCACAGCTTGTTATCTCATAAACAGGTCACCCTCTGTTCCTTTGAAGTTTGAAATACCAGAAAGAGTATGGTCTAAGAAGAATATTGCATATTCGCATCTAAGAGTGTTTGGATACAAAGCATATGTGCATATTTCAAAGGAGTAAAGATCAAAGTTGGATGATAAAGAAATTCCACGTATTTTCCTTGGATATGGAAATGAGAATTTGGGTACAGATTATGGGACCTAGAAAAGAAAAGAATTGTTAGATGTAGAGATGTTGTGTTCTTTGAGGGTCAGAATGGGATAAATCTAGAAATCAACGAGAAGTTAGAGAGAGTTGATGAGTCCATATAACTCATATCAATTCCTTCACATGTATAGTCAACGGTAACAGATGAAGATGAACATAATGAAGAAGCCACTAAGGAAACCTCTAAAATGAATAGTAGTAATGATGATGAGATTGTTTATGATGTTCCTGAACAGGGGGAGAAACATCATCAAGAGGAGCCAAAAGAGCCCCCATTAAGAAGATCTGAAAGAGAGCACCAACCTTCTAAAAGGTACCCTTCTTTAGAGTATATTCTATTGACAGAAGAAGGAGAGCCAAAATATTTTCAGGAGGCACAAGTTCATAAAGACAAAACTAAGTGGCAAAATGCAATGAAAGATGAGATGAAGTCATTGCAAGAAATGGGCACATATGAGCTTGTGGAACTTCTTAAGGGCCGAAAGGCATTGAAAAATAAATGGGTTTTCAAGCTAAAAGGATATGAAAATGGAGAAATTATGAAGTACAGAGCTCGACTTGTTGTAAAGGATTTTGGAAATAAACAGGGCATCGACTTTGAGGAGATTTTCTCACCAGTGGTAAAGATGACTTCCATTCGTACAGTGTTAGGTCTAGTAGTTAACTTAGACCTTGAGCATGAGCAACTTGATGTAAAAACTGCATTTCTTCATAGTAACTTGGAAAAAGAGATCTACATGGTACAACTAGAGGGATTTGAAGTGAAAGAGAAGGAGAACATGGTTTGCAAATTGAAGAAGAGTCTATACGGTTTGAAATAAGCTCTAAGACAGTGGTACAAGAAATTTGACTCTTTTATGATGAGTCATGGGTACCAGAGAACCAAGACAAATCTGTGTGTTTACTTTAAAAGATTTTCTAATGGAAAGTTTCTAATCTTTTTACTTTATGTTGATGATATGTTGATTGTAGGACATGATGCTCAGATAATAGTCATGTTGAAGAAGGAGATGTCCAAGACATTTGACATGAATGACATGGACCAAGCACGTCAGATATTGGGAATGCAGATTACTCTTGACAGAAAGGCTAAGAAACTTTGGTTGTCACAAGAAGTAAATTGAAAGGGTGCTTGAAAGATTTAACATGCAAGGAGAAAAGGAAGTAAGTTGTCCACTTACTAGCCATTTTAAATTGAGCAAGAAGATGTGTCCATCAATAGAGAAATAAAATGATGAAATGTCAAGTGTTTCATACTCCTCAGTTGTATGGAGTTTGATGTATGCAATGGTTTGTACTATGTCAAATATAGCGCATGCATTCGGTGTGGTAAGTAGGTTCCTCTCTAATCTAGGGAAACAATATTGGGAAGTAGTGAAGTGGATTCTTAGATATCTAAGAGGCACTTCCAATTTGTGTTTGAGTTTTGGAAATAGTGAAATTGTGTTAGAAGTTTACACAGATGCTGATATGGCTGGAGATCTAGATCACAGAAAATTCACTTCGGGTTATGTATATACTTTTGTAGGGGGAGTCGTGTCATGGTAATCCAAGTTGCAGAAATGTGTGGCTTTGTCAACAATAGAAGCATAATACATTGCAACAACTGAAGCTGGCAAGGAGTTATTGTGGATGATTAAATTTCAACTCGAGCTTAGTATGCAATAAGAAGATGCAATTGTTTTCTGTCATAGCCAAAGTACCATAGATTTGAGCAAGCATGCTACATATCATTTCAGAACTAAACATATTGATGTGAGGTTTCATTGGTTAAGAGATGTAATAGAAAACTAACAGATGAAGCTAAAGAAAATCCATACGGATAAGAACCCATCAGACATGTTTATGAAGATTGTTCCAAAAGACGAGCTCGAGCTTTGTTGTCAACTTATCGGCATAAATACCAAGTGATGACTTGAAGATCGGTGTGCCTCTCTCTATGGGCTGGAGGGGGAGATTGTTGGGCCTTTGGGTCCATCACAATCAGTCATTTAATTAAACAAGCAAACCCTAAGAATGGTGTTCATTTTATCACTGCTAGAGAGAGAACATTCTGCTAAGAAGAGAAGAAATAGAGAAGAAGAAACAGAGGAAGAAGAAGAGAAGGAGGCAGTAGAGATCTCCTTACATTTATCACCTTCAAGTTCCAATTTTTTTTGTATATCTAGACTAACTTGAGTCTAAATGAAATTGGTTTTCGCTGTTTATATACCTCAATTTTGGGTTTAAAGTTGAGAAGAACATTTGTATCCGTTTCTTGTTTATAGTGAAATTTGTCGGTTGGCCCCGTGATTTTTTACCCTTCAGGTTGAGAGGGTTTTCCACATAAATCTAGTATTGTTTTTGTTGTGTGCTTGATCTCCTATTTTAGATTTGGATAACATGTGCATTTACCCATCTCACATCGATTGATTACAATATAAAAGTATTCTTCGTTTCAAAATTACCAACACATTTAACATGTTTTTCACGTTTTTGGCACGTTTAACACATTTTGGCATGTTTAACACATTTTTGGTAGGTTAAACAAATTTTTAACACGTGTAACATGTTTTGGCATGTTTAACACGTTTTGACACGTTTAAACATGCCAAAAACGTTTTAAACATGCCAAAACGTTTTAAACGTGCCAAAAACATAAAAAATGTTAAATGTGTCAAAACATGTTAAACATGTTAAAAACGTGTTAAACGTGCCAAAATGTAAAAAAAATATGTTAAATGTGTCAAAACGTGTTGAGCGTATCAATAATGTGTTAAACGTGTCAAAAACGTGAAAAACGTGTTAAACTTGTTAAAACGTAGAAAAAACTTGTTAAACATGTCAAAAAAGTGTTAAACATGCAAAAAAAACGTGAAAATATGTTAAACATGCCAAAATGTGTCAAAGGTGCCAAAACGTGTTAATTTTACAAAATATTTGTTAAACGTGCCAAAAATTTGTCAAAACGTGTTAAACGTACCAAAAACGTGTTAAACATGTCAAAAATATGTTAAATGTGCAAAGACATGTTAAAATGTCAAAATGTGTTAAACGTGACAAAAACGTGAAAATGTGAAAAACGTGTTAAACGTAACAAAACGTGTTAAATGTGCTAAAAATGTGTTAAATATGCCAGTGTTAAACTTGTCAAAACGTGTTAAACGTGTCAAAATGTGTTAAACGTGTTAAACATGTCAAAAACGTGTTAACCTTGTGAAAAACGTGTAAAACATGTCAAAAATGTGTTAAAATGCCAAAAACGTGTTTTATGTGTGAAAATGTGTTAAACATGTCAAAAACTTGTTAAACGTGTGAAAAATATGTTGAACATGTTCAACTGTAATGGAGATCAACGTAATAAAAATCAAGAGAATATATTGAAGTTGAAAGATGGTTAGTTTATATTTGATTAATAAGATAAAATTAAATTACATTAAAATAATTTGGATAATTTGGGTAACCCTAATCCAACCCAAATGAAATTCAACCCATACTCAACCCAACCCAAATTAATTTACCCAAATTAATATTTTTGGTTTGGGTTAGGGATTGAGTTAACCCATAATATGCTCACCCCTATCCATACATCATATGTATATAGGTGCAGAAATTTTGACTTTATTTTAAAAAAAAAAAATTGATGATCATATTGCCATGATTATTTAAATAATAGAGCATAGAAATTAATAAGAGGTTTTAACAAATAATTCAGAATGTAAAGAACATTTATAAAGAAGTTTGAGAGTTTGGTAGAGAAATATATAAAGGGTCAAAAACAGCCAAACAGTCCCTAAGAGGCTGTTTTGTACTTTTTTTTTTTAGGTCAAGAAAGAGCTTCTTGCTTATAGTTCATTACAGTTTACATCAACATAGCAAGTAGAAATCTCATAACAAAAGAGAAGCATACCAAGAGAAAAAAATGGTATCAGCATGTTTATCCCATAAAAGAAAAAATAGATTTAATAAAAGATGACATTTCTTCAGAGTATATGTTTCTTAAGGAAGTTCTTTTACTGTATATAAATAGAAACTTGTGATTCTTTTTCCATGTCATTGAAGGATTAAGTCAAAAGCTAAAAGAATGTATTCAACCTGCCCCAAAAGCACATAAAACACATAATAGATTGAAGAACAAGAAAGACAATATTATTAATTGTGAAGAAACAAAGTCTGAAAACATGCAGATTAAGTATTACTGGCTTTGGCTCGCGAAACAAGTCGCGTCACCAAAAACAATCTCCTCAATCAAGTCTTTGAAAATCATTCTCTCAACATTCAAAACCACATCATACACATCAACAGCCATGTCATTCGAATTTTCCAATTTAGAGATGAGATCTTCAAAGATTATGGATTGCAACACCTCATTTTCCTTCCCAGGAGAAGAGTCAAACTTGTCCTGATTCTGTAGGAGCTTGTCTACTTCCAAACATAAGTCTCTCAATAGCATCTGCCCATTCATGGGTTTCTCAGTCAGCCTACCAGACATTGGCTTTGGCCTTGGCTGTGGTGGAAGACTGAGCAATGTAAACTTCTCCACGAGAATCTCATTTATCGCATCGAAGATAAGCTTCCTGTGAAGCATTTGATCTTCGTCGAAAGTCGCTGCCTTAGTCTGTTCCAAAACCATAAATAATTCTGGATTGATTGGGTAATTTGACGGATGTAACTGAAAATTCACAAGGCTAGAATCGAGATCCCTTAGAATGAGTCCAGAAGCCAATAGTATTTCGCAGATGTATCTGTGATCGGGATTCAAGTCTTCGCATAGAGATGCAATGTAATCATTTTCTGACTCGTCGTGTGCTGAGTTTACACGCTTTAGTTTCTGGACTAAGGTCTCTATGTTCTCTAACTTCTCGCGGTTGATTTCTGATTTAAGAAGAATTTTGTCTGTAGAATCTGGTGAGATGTTTTCATTGGAAGAGTCACCACAAACAATAAGGCTTCCATCTGTAAAAAGACTCGAGTAATTAGATATGGTGAATGAAGATAAAGCTTGTGCAATGTGAAAATGAGAAACATGGAGAATAGATCTTATTAATGTTTATTAACTTGATAACATGATCACCAAGACATACATAGTTTGATCGTCTTAGGGTGAGAACCTATCTGTTCAGCCATGTATGTAATACAAGGCCTTGTTTGATCTTGGGTTATTTGGAAAAATCTTGTTTAAAATATCCTAAAAGGTAATTTTGTTATTTTAGTTTAATGATTTGAATGAAAAAGTGAACTATTTGGAATAATCCCAACTAACCCAAGTCAAACAAGCTGTGAGAATTTATTCTTAAACGAGTTCTATCTAATTATGATAAGAACAATAAGTTAGCAACAATCCTAACAAAGACTCTCACTTGTGCAAAGGATAAATGAGGTGACAGCTAAATAATAAAGATCTTCATGTTTATGCTATTAATAAGCCTATCAATATTATCATGCTAACAATAACCTCTTAGTGTAAGGACAAAAAGATGAATAGATTGGCTAAAGGAATCAATAACTTAGTTAAATTACCGAAACATGTACCTTTAATCACGGGAGATAATTGTTTCTCATTGGTATTATTGACACCTTTTTGAATTGAGTAATCAAGAACAGATATAGGACTTGGTTGTGCGGGTGTAACTCGAGCAAGTTCATCAGCTGCCACATTTTCACTCAATTGAACACTCAGCTTCTGTAAACCAAATTACCAAGGATGTGATCTTAGGTTAAAATCTTAAGTTTAATGAAAAACCATAGAAGAAAGCATGTACCTTTTCAGGTTCAGATAGTAACAGATTTGCAATCTTCAATTTTGAACTCGGGCTTTCATTGGTGCCAGTGTGTTTATCGGGAAATGAGAATTCTGTTTCATTTCCAGAATCTGAGAAAACATGTCCTTCTGATTGAGTGGACAAGTTATCACTATCAATAGATTGCTCTTTTTTTATTTTTGCTTTGGCAAGCTTAGTTCTACGTTTCCCACCTGGGGAGCTCAATTCAGGTTGCTCCTTGTTCTGTTTCCACTTTTTCTTTGGCTCAGGAGGAGTGGGTGGTCGAGATCGCCTCTCCAATTCATGTTTCTTCTGTTGCAATCTCGGGCTTACTGATTCCGAGTTCTTAACCAAGCTTGTTGTCTGTTTGGGCAACTGATGATTCATTGATGAAGTTTGTGGTGATCTAGCGGTTTTGATACTCTTTTTCCTATCATCAGGTAAAGCAGAATTACTGCTGGTGGCAGTAGTTTTCTGAATCCGATTTCTGCTCGATTGGCTACTCAACTTTCTTCTTCCAGTCAAGGAGTATTCACCATCCTTACGTTCTGGAACCCGTGAAAGGATATCCATCGGAATAAATTTAGAAGCAAGGATGCATGATTCGTCAATAAGCTTTGCAGGTTTCATTATAATAATGGGGGACTCAAATTTTGTGGAATTATCATCTGTAGAACATGATGGCCTTTGTTGGTTAACCAGTTGGGAATTATTCTGATCCTCTTTATACTTCTGCTCATAGTCTCCTCCATCCTCTTCCTTCTTCATCTCCAACAGTCCTTTGGCCTGCATTGCCTCCAGAATCTGTTTGAGGGCCCTGAGATCTTTACTGGATTGTGTGAATTCAAGATCCTTCAAACGTTTCTCTATTTCACCATAAACAGAAGGGAAGGAATTACTACTACTCTTCCAAGGAGCGTTTTCACTTGGTAACCGTGAATTTGGAATGGGTTTCATGACAATATCGGGATTTTTCCTCCGTGGTGAAGATGGTTCCCTCCAATTGCTCCTCGGAGAATTTTGTATCTGGTTGGAATCCGCCAATGTAGAAGATCTTGAGAAAGAATTAGACTCTTCTACTGGAAAGTTCATTATCGATTCCACTTTTCCATCAATGTCCAATCTAAACCTCTGGGAATTCCCCAAACCCATTAGCTGTCCCACGACACTTGGACATTGAGGAGTGCCAGAGTTGCTGCTAGAACCGACCTCCCTTTGAGACTTCGAATGTCTCAAAGGGAAATGTGTTTTCAAATCAGAGTTTAAACTTCCAATTGATCTTTCTCTGCTATCAAGAGAAAGTCTGGGCAGTTCTTTAAGATCCTTTCCATCACAAGAAAGACGAGAAACATTATTATTGAGTGGATGTTTTGAAACGTCTCCATTGAGATTCTGTGGGGTTCCTTTAAGCTTTGCAAGAACATCTATTGACTCCCTTAGATCAGAAGATGATCTTTGCTTTGGTACTTCTTCTTCAATGGTTGTCTTCAGAGATAGTGTTCGAGCTTCTCGATACATGGAGTCTTTGACCACATCTCTCAGATCGAGTGTTGGGCGTGGTAAATGTGAAGATGAGCTGGTTCTGCTCATTATTGATTCCCTATTATTTCTTTCCAATGAAAGAGCCTGGTCAAAAGACAAAAGTTCAGGTTGAGCTTTTCTCTTATAGTCAGCAGATGAGAATGAAGATGAAGATCCCCGTGATAGTTCATGTTTATCCTTCCCATTCCTGATCATGTTCTTTTCCTGCAAATTACAAAGAAATATGATGTTATTGTAAATGTAGACGTAATTGAAAACTCAAAAAGAACTCATGATTTCATAAATAGATAACTTCAATGTATTTTATTCTTTCATGAAATACACGATTGGATAACAATATGATTCAATACGTAGTGATTAAGATCGATGCCAACTAATGTTGAGTTAGATGAAGACATTTTTGCAGATATAGACCAACTTTAAGCTATTGAAGTAGGTAATATATGTTTCATTATGTTTTTCACTTATTTAGGCTTATTATACTGAAGATTTCTCATGTCAATGTATGTTGTTAAACTTTACTTTTGGAGCTTTGAATGATGCTTCTGTTGGGCCCTTATTAACATTTGTTAATTTACTTTTTGATATTTTGATATGCATGTGTGTTTTTTAAGGTTGGTGGTTCAAGTATGTCACTACCCTCTAACTTTCTTTTGATAGGTGATCAAAATGAATTACTTCTAATAATTTTGTAAGAAAAATTATACAAATATCCGATTAAACCAACTAACCGAACCTATATCCATATCATCCATACGGATATATGGTGGATATGGATATGATCAACATTTAATAAACGATTTATTTTTTCTAACAGAAATTTTGTTTAAAAACTAATCTAATCCAAAATGTAAGCTTACACATCAGTTGTGGAATAGATCAATATTGTTCTCCAGCACTTGATTGTGAGACTACAATATATTTCTTACTTTTTCAAAAAAAGAGTCAAAATAGATTGCATCTTACAAACACTAAATAAACTGTAAATTGGTAAACTAGCCCAATCAGCTCACGAAAACCATGTAGATGGGATCAAAAGAGTATAAATCTGAAAGAGGCTTATATTGTATATCCATGCATGTTATTTAAAATGCTAATAGAATATGAATCTGGTTAGTTTAGAATATAAATGGGTAAACTAGCTCATTCAGCTCATGAAAACCATGTAGATAGGATCAAAAGAGTATAAATCTGAAAGAGGCTTATATTGTATATCAATGCATGTTATTTAAATGCTAATAGAATATGAATCTGGTTAGTTTAGAATATAAATGGGTAAACTAGCCTAATCAGCTCACGAAAACCATGTAGATGGGATCAGAGTATAAATCTGAAAGAGGCTTAAATTGTATATCCATGCATGCTATTTAAAATGCAAATAGAATAAGAATCTGGTTAGTTTAGAATATAAATGGGTAAACTAGCTCATTCAGCTCACAAAAACCATGTAGATGGGATCAAAAGAGTATAAATCTGAAAGAGGCTTATATTGTATATCAATGCATGTTATTTAAATGCTAATAGAATATGAATCTGGTTAGTTTAGAACCTTCCATTTTTTCAGTTAACCCAAAAGGAATGAGAGTTTGCAGCAAGTTCGCTTACCTTGGTCTTGGTTTGAGGGAACAGATCCTCTGTTTCTTCTTCATCTACTTGCCCACTACCATTGGAGTGATGGTTATCTATAGACAAGAAGAACAAATACATGAGATTGAAAACTAACCAAACTCTTCATCCAACATTAATGAACAGAAAATAAACAAAATCATATCAAAACAGTTACCTTTATTTAAGAAGGGTAAATTTATCTCATCAAAAATCAAATCGGTTTAAATTTTCAAATCATTAAGTCTTCTCTATTGAAGAATACAAAAAGAAAACTGATTATCTCATATCTTTTATCAAAAAGTTTTTTTTCAAAAAAACAAGATCCAAAACAAGCTCTACAAGTAGGATCTTTGTTATCTGATCAAAGAACAAAACAAATGCTTTAACAGAAAGAACATGCATTAATCATCTATGTATCTATATGTAAAACAACAATAACCACATTTGATAATAACAAGAAAACTAGTTTAAAATGGTTTTAAAACTGAAAAAAAGGAGATATACCATATTCTAGTTTCTTGTGGTTACGACCACTTATACGCCGATTGTTGAGCATGTAGGGACGATCAAACATATGAAATACTCCCTTCATACATCCAACTTGATGTCGAATAAGATTTGGGTTGTCTTCCTTCCATGAGTTTAAAAGTTTTGCAGCCATTGCAATACCCGATTTCCTAAAATAACCCAAATTCAGTATCTAATTTGTAAGTTTAACACTAATCCAAACCAATTTCTCAAACTCAATCTTCAATTAAAGAAAGACAGAAACTAAAGAAAGTGAAAACCCAACAATGGTAGAAACTTAAAAGATTTAGAGATCTCGAAGAATTCTCATAAAATAGCAGAAGAAAAACAATGAATCAGATCATTTGGATGAACAGAGGCACAGAACTAACAATTTCCTTCACGGAATCAATTAACAAAGTTCAGCCTGCTGCTATAACAACCAAAACCAGCCAGAGAACACAACAAAGTGTGGAGACTGACAGGAAAGATCAGGAAATTGTCTAATCTGATATGAAAAAAAACCAAGAATCAACCCAGAAAGTAAAAACAGAAAATGCAGGTACCAAAAGTGGATTCAAAATAAGGGGTGAAACATGATCAAAATGAAAAACAATTGAATGAATGATGGAAGGTCGGCAGAAGATTACTAGAGAGCAAATTGCAATAGTAAACTCGTCAACGAAGAGAGAGAAAGAAAGGGTCTAATGTTTACAGGCTCATATCGATTTCCATGTGAGGGTTATTATATAGGCGCCCTTTGCATGGACATGTGATTTGTCAGCTAAGAAGTAATGAATTGAAGGAGAAGGAAACCAAAAGCAAAGAGATCCAAGGTTGCATTTTTGAAATGAACAAAGGAAGTTAAGACTAAAGACAGAGCATTTTTTTGATTTAGGTTAAGATTAATTTTGATTACATAACTAAATGTTATTAAAAAATTGATGTTAACCATTAAACCACTTATCAAATTATTGTAAAATGTGATTTTAGTTTATTCAAATTAATTGACTAAGGTTTTTTTTCACAATGATTTCAATGTAAGTCGTTTTGATTAGGAATTAATCTGTATTATTATCTTTTTAATAATAATTTTAAAAAACAAAATCAAACTTGGGCCTTGTTTAATGATGAGGGTATCTAGTTAGAACTTAGTTTGGGTAACTAGTATGTTCAGAAATTGAAGTTCTTACAAGAATATAAAACAAGGGCTTGAAGTATTTCAAAAAATGAAATATTACCTTCATATTAAAATAAATTATTTAATATTTTAAAATATTTTAAAATATTTTAAAATATTATAAAATAAGTAATTATATTCTAATATTTTGATTAAAATATTAAATAATATTATTTAAAAATAATAATTGATTATATAATGCTCTGTTTTTAAATAAGAACTATCATTCTGTAAAGTTAGTCTTCAAATTAATTCAATTATAAGTCCAATGGTCTATTTGAAATATTTATATAAGTTAAGTTGCTTATTTGAATTTAGTTTTGTATATTAAATGCAAATTAATCTCAAGCCATGCATTATATAGTAAATGTTAATTTTAATAGATATCATTATATATCTGATTAGGACATCTCACATTTATATTTCATTTTCAAGTTTTTATTTATCATTATAAATTAAATCTAAATATTTACTCATCTTCCTCAATCTCTCTGGAATTACCTACCCTTTTATTCTAGTTACCTACCTTTTTTTTCTCAAAAGTTACTCACTTTTGTTTCACAGAAACTACCCCACCTTCCCCACCTTTTTTATCTGGTTATCAACCTTTTTATTCTCATTTTCAAATTGCCCACTCATCTTTTCTCCTATGAAATACATTACAAACCAACATGAATAATATGTGTAACATAAGCATAACCTTAATTATCTATGTTGTGATGTGTCTAGACACAAGTTTTCGACTTTTGGCACGAAAGTTCTTGGAAAAAAGATTTTGTTAGTAACGTTTTAAATTGTAATAAAGTGAGGCATATATTTTTCAAACCTCTTAAATTGAATCAGATTAATATATTAGATTTGTGTTACTACATTTTTTCAAATAATAGAATCAAATATATTATATTAAAATATGAGTTCTGACACTACTTTTATTATAGATCAGTGTTAAGTAACTTTCGTACTTTATTTCTAAAATTTTTAACATTTGTTTGTATCTGCAATCGATGACCAACATTGTATGCATGGATACCACGTTGTAATACATTGTTTGTTTTTGTCACAGGCTTAATAACTCCCGTGTGTAAGAGGAAAGAGAGTACCGTTCATCATACTGCAAGAACTTGTTTGATTTTAGTTTTTGGAATTTGTTTTACTTTAATTTTATCTGGGTGGAAATAATTTTTTATTTTTACATTAAGATTCTTTTACTGAACCACTTTGTTGAATCATTTGTCAATTCTCTCTACCAAACCACTTTGTTAAATATTTTCATGTTTTTTTATTAGTAACTTGTGATAATTTGATTTTGGCTTAGTGTAGGCATTTGACTTAGTGGATTTCAAATCTTTTATGAAAAACATTCATTTGATTATTTACTTTCTAGAAATCACCATTTACAAAATTTGAGATACCCTTTAATAATTGTATCTTTGACCAATTGATATTGCATTTGAAATCATCTAAGAACAAGGAAACAAGAATCATTAATTTCAAAGCCACAACACCAATTTATAATTGTTTGTAACTTATCATGCTCTAATCCTGACTAACTTTGATCATGTTCTCAATATCTTTGAATCTCTTTCATATATTGAATTCATCAATTACTTAGAGTAGTAAAAAACTTGTCCAACTTGAGAGGTAAATGTCATATTCAAACTATAAAATTTCATCATTTGTACCAAGGGCTATATACTATTCATCATAGTTTACTATATTGAACTGATTTTAATGACATTATCTCATTTTCAATTAGTCACAAATCATGTCATCAACTTTTTGAGATTATCTATTTTGAAAATCACAAATTTTGTTGTGCTTGCAACATTTTTTTTTTTGGTTAGTTTATTATATTGCACTGATTTTAATGACATCATCTCATTTTTAATTAGTCACGAATCATGGTTATCAACTTTTCAAGATTATCTATTTTGAAAATCACAAATTTTGTTGTGCTTGCAACATTTTTTTGTTAGTTTCATTTTTCTCTACTTACTACAAAAAATGAAATGAATTTATGAAGGAAATAAAATGTTTAAAATAATAAATAAAATAGGCAAGGTTAAATGTGTAATTCATTTGAAGGTAACTCATGAATCTCATTCCTTTTACACATTAAATAGAAGAATTCAAATTTGTGCCCCCCCCCCCCCCCCCCCCCCCCTATTTACAAATGAAATGCCTTAAAAACAACTATAGGTAGATTGAGGTTGCCTTATATAATACAACATATGTACTCTCATATAGACATTTTACTCAATGTGATTATATATATATTCCTTTCAAGATTTGAATTATTATCCTTCTAAACTATAAGCTTATTAAAAAACTAACTAAATTAATTTTTGTTAATTTTAACGTTAAATATAATATATTTCTATATTATTTTAAAAAATTATTTAAAATAATAATAATAAGAGTTGCATATCACAATCAAGATAATCAAAATCAAAAGATACTTATTACATAAAATCTCAAAATTTATTTAAATGAAAACACTTTATTTATAAAAGAATATTAATTATATATTATTATTTATATATAATTAAGGTACATTGTCAAAATTGAGCTCCTTATTTGGGATAGGAATGTTAGTGTGGCCCGACGAGTTGGGTACTGATGGAATCGAAACGAACCATTTGGATAATTAGTTTAATTTTTGGTTTGGTTTAATTTCAGGCCAGCATCAATCAGTTTCATATCGATTCCGGTACCAAAAAAAAACTCCAATAATCAAAAAAAGAAAATATTTTGGTTCCGGTTCGGTTTCTACTGTTCAAACGATTATGTTTCCATTCTACAGGCCGGCCTTGTTCGGTTTTAAGTTATTTAAATAACTAAAAAAAATCAAACATCATTTCACTTCTCTTTTTATCTATCAAATCACTAAATTCATTAACCAAAATATTAAAATACTCTTTATTTAAAATTATTTTATTTTATTTATATATATCAATACCTATGGATGTAAACGAGTCGAGCCGAACCGAATAGTACTAAGCTCAGACTCGGCTCGGCTCGTTTAATATTATGCGAGCACGAGCCGAGCTCGATCTCATTTTTGTCGGGCTCACGAGTCGTTCGTGAACAAAGCTTTTGAGGCTGGTTTAGCATATATTTAAGCTCGAACTGAGCTTTTGAGGCTCGTTTAACAAATATTATTTATAGTCGAGCTCACGAACTTTTCGTACTCAACTCATTTAATATTATCTAATGTAGACAGTTATTCAAGTTTAAATTAAAAAAAATAATATTATACATTTTTTTTCCATTTTCAATATAAATTATTTAATTATTAACACTATATAATTAAATACATACTTCATTTTAAATAATTTTAATCTGAATCTCATTAAAAAAATATATATAATTTAATACCATGTTTTACAAGTTACATTAAAGCGAGCTTTTAAACGAACTTATAACGAACATGAAAGCGAACTCATAAACGAGTCTTTAAACAAACATATTTGTGAGATAACAAACCGAATGTCTAAAAGCTCAAGTTTGACTCGTTTAAATTTTTGAGCTCTTTAAACAAGTTTGAACGAGCTTTTTATTGAGCCGAATTCAAATAGCTCATGAGTAGCTATGTTCATTTACAAAACTATCAATATCTTTTAAGTTTTTTTTTTATCAAATTAAATTTACCTTCTCAAAATCATCTCAACTCATTTTTCTTATTTTTAAATAATTCAAATAGTCCATACTGATAAAGCCCAAATACGAGATACCCATCAATAAAAAAAAAGTTTAAGCCTAATGATAGAGATGTTGTTAATGATGATTTTCGAAACTTGTGTGAGAATGATTTTTTTTTTCTATTTTAAGAAATAAAATTAAACTGATAGTTAAGATTATAGTCTAAACGAGTTAAGCTGTGTACCAAACTATTCGAACTCGATCAAGTATCAAAATTTATACTCGAGCTTACCTCGTTAACAATTGAACTCAAAACATAAATATAAAACTTAAACTCGAGCTCGATTATAAAATGAATCTACTTAACTCAACTTGAACTCGGTCACAATTTTAATCAAGTTACTTACAGACTATTCACACTACGAGTTTGACTCGTTAAATAGTAAATTCTTTAATTTCAAATAAGTATGTGTTTGATTTAATTTTATTACATTTATTTTTTTGCATTCTTCAAATATAATAATTGAGATGTACTCAAAGTTTTAACTTTTATAATTGAGTGAAATATATTTAATTTTTATTATTTTTTATAATAAGTAAAAAATTATAAACTATCTATACATAAAAACTTTATAAAACAAACGAGTCCTTGTATATATTTGATTAAAATTGATAAAATATTATTTTTAAACAAACAGATCCTTATAAAATGGTTGGGTCAGGGTGTTTCGGGTCACATAAGTACCGTTTTTTAGGTGAGCTGGTCTGTTTTTGGATACCCGTACAATTATCATGCCTATTTGAGGGTAACTTAAATTTCATACATTTATTTTTTCAAACCTGGCCATTTGAAGTTATTTATTGATAAAGTTATATCATAATAACATTTTTTCTTTAACGGTTTCAAACGCGATTAATTTATTATTTACGTGACATCTATAAATAAATATATAAAAAATCCATTCTACTAATTTAAATATCAAATTAAGAATTTTGACTAAAATTCTCTAAAATTCGATAGTGAAAAATTTTCGATCACTAAAATTCAGTTAAATTAGTGAATGCGTATCTTATTTATTTATAAATATCATGTAGATAATAAGTTAACGAATTTTGAAATCGTTTTGACAAAACCTCATTTTGTATATTTTAACAATAAAGATTTTCAAATTATGAGGTTTAAAAGAAAATTCAAAATTTAAATTGATCTCTAATGAGGAGTCTCATTTTGATTATTTAACTATATAGTTAATATAAAATTGATTAAAATAATAATAATAAATAAATGACATTAAAAATGTTATAATTATAAATTCAATTAAATGAGTTTATTTATTTAAATTAGTAATAATTATAAATGTATTTGAACAAGTAATAATTTTGTTTGAATATATAATTATAAATCTATTTACAACTTTATTTTCATAGTCACGTTATTTCAAACTTTTGTTTTTATTTTCATAGTCACGTTATTTCAAAATTTTGTTTTTATTTTCATTGTCACGTTACTTCAAAGTTTGTTTTTTAATATTTTGTATGTATCTATACAACAACATATTGTATGCATGGATACCACGTGTAATATATATTTTACTTTTCTGAGTCATACCTCATGTGTAAGAAAGTACCGTTCATAATACTGCAAGAACTTGTTTGATCTTAGTTTTTTTAATTTTAATTTTAAATTCTATCCCAAAAAAAATTTTTATTAGACAAAAAGTAGGTTATTTAGGTAATTATTAAAATATTTTTGTATTTAAAATTAAAAAAATAATAAGAATGTGATGAGTAATTTAATAATTAGAATGTTAATGATGTAATAGAGGAAAAAAATTAAAAAAAATTATATAAAATCCTAAACAAATCCTAAAAACCCAAATCAAACAAGCTTCAAGAGAACTGCTTTGAAAAAAATAAAATAATCACAATATTTATTATCAATCCAAATCATCAATACTCAATAAACATGAAGTACAGAATAACTAACAAAAATGTTGTGACAAAAGTTGTATTTAATTTTGTGGATGGGGGTTGAGGTAAACTTAAAAAAACAAAAGAAGATGTTGAAGATAGTGGGTCATATGAGTTTCACTTTAATTTTATGTTGTTGGAAACAAATACTCTTACACTTCAATGCTCCCTACCCTACAACTTTGTATAATCTTTTCTCACATGTTTATTTATTGTCCATTTTTTTTTCCATATTCTTCAACTTTAGAAAATTGTTTCTCACATGTTTATTCATTGTCCATTATTTGTTAGTGTTTTTTAATTTGATTTTGACTTTCTGTGTGTTAAATGAATTTCAATTTTTTATGCAAATCATTCATTAACTTCAAGCTCAGATACTTTCTGGAAATCACCATTTACAAAATTTGTGATACCCATCAATAATTTTCTCTCTAACAAATTAGATATTGAACTTGAAATCTTCTAAGAAAAGACAAAATTCATTAATTTCAAAGCTACTAAACCAATTGTTTATTGTTTGTAACTAATCATGATCTATCATTCATTGGGAGGTGACTTCATGTAATGAATACATCATACCAGAATGATATGAATTCATTTTTTTATACCTTATCGTGTTCTCAATATCTTTGAATCACTTTCATATATTGAATCTATCAATGACTATGAATTGTAATGGAGAGGTAAATGTCATTTTCAAACTATAAAGATTTCATAATTTGTATTAAGGTCTCTACACTATTCATCATAGTTTATTATCATGTTGTTATTGCAACAATTTTTTGTTGTTAATTTCAGGTTTCTCTATTTACCACATAAAAATGAAATGAATTTTATGATGAAGATGAAATGAATTTCAGGTTAAATGTGTAATTCATTTGAATCTAATTTTTTTTCACTCATTAAAAACTAAGTATAAATATTTGTCCATTTACAAGTGGAATGCATTAAAAAAAACATATATTTCTTTCAAGATTTGATTATCTTGCCAACTAAATTTATAAATAAGATAACTAAGCAACTAAGTTAAATTAATTTTGATAATTTTAACATTAATATATTATTTTAAAAAAATGTTAAAAAAATAATATTAAGAGTTGGTTCCAAACAATATAGTCAAAATCGAGAGTTTATTTAAAATCGTTAAGCATTTGTAAATTTGTAAAATAAAGACTTTATTTCAATTGAAACAATTTATATATAAAATAATATTAGTTATATATTATTATTATTTATATATAATTAAATTTAAAATTAATTAAAATAATAATAGTAAATAAATGACACTAATAAAAAATTTAATTATAAAATTATTTACATGAGTTTATTTTTTTGAATAAATGATAAGTGTTTCTTAATATATAAATATAATTCACTTTATTTTTATAAAATTATATTAAATTGTAAAACTAAAATAATTTATAAAATCATAAAATTTTAAATGAATTTAAATATATCGATAATCGTTAAACCTCGTTAGAATCGTTTTAAGAGATTTTAACTGTTTACCTCAATAATATTCAACCGTCGAGTTCGGGCTTGTATGCCTAACAAGTTCCTCAATTACTAAAACAAAAGAAATGATATAACTAATTTTATAAAGGAAGCTTCCATTTGTAATTATCAAACAAAACTTAGGGGTTAAAGAGTCTTAATTATGCATGTATGATTGCTTTATAATATATATAATCAGATGAAACTGGAATGTTTTGTCCCGATTCCTTTAAGCACATGCTTCTCTCGTTTAAAAAACATGCACACACTGACACGTTCTAATGTGGATTATTACATTCAAAGTTTTCCTAATATGAAACAAAATTAAAATTAACAAGTCTTTAATATTTTTAGTATTTGCTTTGCCAATTAGTTGGGTAGCTAACAACTCAACCCTCTGGGAAATAAGTTAACTAACTAAATTATACTACTTATTTTATAATTTGTACCATTATAATATTATATATTTCCAATTTTTCTTTAAAATATATTAAAAGTTATTTAAATAATTCATTGATTTATTCTTGGGAGGAGCTCATCAAATTATTATTTGGTTTGAGATTATGAAATAATTAATTATTTGATAAAAAAAATATATATAATGGAAAAATACAATTTTTTAAGCTAAATAAAATATTTTTTTAATATTTTAGTTATTTTAAGGGATATATTAGAGGTTAAAAAGATATTAATAACCTTTATATCCATCCTTCAAGAGGTGAGCAAGTAAAAAAAAATTGCATAACTATTTAAATTATAGGAAAAGACCTATAATTATTTTATTTGTAAAAATGCATTATCTTATTATTTATGTTATGGTCAAATAATATAACTATTGTTCATAATAAATTTGTTTACTACACCATCTAATAAATAAATTTTGTTATACATTGAATAATTCAACTATTTAAGTTGCATTAAAGTAATTTGATTTCAAATAATTTTATCACATTTTTTTACATCTTCAATCATAATATAACATAGTAGAAAAAGTATTTTTAAAAGTGTCGGCCATGTAACGCCGACACTAATAAATATTATTAACCACGACTTTCGTTGTATTCGTCGTGACTAATATTTTGGCTTTTCTGCCACACTCCCGCTGTTATTATTAACCACGGTTTTGTGATGAACATCGTGGCTAAAAGTCATGTTTCCCCACCTTTTTAGAGAATATTAATATCCACAACGATAGTATAATGTCATGGCTAATAATCGATAATATTAGCCACGGCAATATCATAACGTCGTGGCTGATATTTCAAAACTATTATAGACGACGTTATCATAAAGCCGTGATTAATAAACTTTTTATTAACCACTACTTTATGATAACGCTATCCCTAATAATCGTCCACCGACAAATTCCTTAATATTGATTATTAAGGATGGTGATATCATAAAGCCGTGGTTAATAAAAAGAATATTAACCACGACTTTATGATAATGCCGTCCTTAATATAATCATCCACTAACAAATTCTAGATTATTGATTATTAAGGACGACGTTATCATAAAGTCGTGGTTAATATTCTTTTTATTAACCATGACTTTTTGATAACGTCATCCTTAATAATCAATATTCAGACTATTAATGACCCACCGAAAAATATCGTCACTAATAATCTTTGCCAAATCATTTTTGAGGCCTATAAATAAAATGCTTTTGTTTATCTTCATAAATAATTTCAGATATATTCTCCTAAACTACCGATTTCTTTCAAACCAATATGCAATTCGTGTTCATTTGAGATATTCTTCAATTTGTTAATATTGATTAAAAGGTCATTGGTTGAAGATCACAAGAAGAAACCAATTTCTGTAGTCACTTAGCCCATTCCATACAGAATTTTCTCAATTATCATTAATCTCTTATTTAAAGTTAGAATGATTAATTAAAGATGAAGATTTCCAAGAAGAGTTTGATTGTCTATTGATGAAGTCACTTCTCCTAAACTACTGATTTTCTTCAAACCAACATGTTATTTAGGTTCATTTGAAATATTCTTCAATTTGTTAAAAGAAATTGAATATATTTAAAAAGAACCTGATAACATGTTGGTTAAAAGCTCATTGATTGAAGATCACAAGGAGAAATCAATTCATGTAGTCACTAAGCACGTTCCTTACAGATTTTTCTCAATGATCATCAATATCTTCTTCAAAATTTCAATCATCTTTAATTAGTTAGAATGGTTAATTAAAGATGGAGATTTCCATGAAGAGTCTGATTGTTTATTGATGAAACCACTTCTCCTAAACTATTGAATTTCTTCAAACCAATTTACAATCCGAGTTCATTTGAGATATTCTTCAATTTTTTTTAAGGAAATTGAAGATATCTAAGAAGAACCCGATTGCATATTGGTTAGAAGTTAATTGGTTGAAGATCACAAGGAGAAACCAGTTCCTGTAGTCACTTAGCACGTTCTTTATAGATTTTTCTCAATAATCATCAATCTCTTCTTCAAAATTGATTGTCTATTGATGCAACCACTTCTCCTTAAGGAATTTTCTCAATGATCATCAATCTTATCTGAGATATCTCCATCTCTAGTTCTTTAAAAAAAATTAAAGATTAAGATATCTTAGATAAGTCTGATTGTCTATTCAAGATGTTCAATCAATATATATATATATATATATATATATATATATATATATATATATATATATATATATATATATATATAAGGTTTAATTATTAATGTGGTTTAATTAGTTTATATATTTGATTTTGAGGAATGCTTTTGAAGAATGTGGTGTTACACATTTGGAATTTTTTTTTTTAAAACACATAATTAAAAAGATAATATAAAAATGATATGAATGGTGTATGATTTAATGATTCTTTCGTTGATTTATAAGATGTAACCATTTACAAGTAATAAAAATTATATGATGTCACAATTTTTTCAATATTTATCAAATTTCTATAATTATAATGAATTGAATTTTTATTAAATTCTTATTAGACATTGTATGATAAGAATATTTCCTTAATCAAACATTAATAACCACGTCATTAGATAATGTCGTGGTTAATATGTATTCACTAAAACACATTAACCACGACGTTAGGTAAAGTCGTGTTTAATGTGTTTATTTATCAATCACAGTTTTACCCTAATGTCGTGGTTAATAATGTGAAACAAAACGTTTTCTTAGTTAATACATATTAACCATGACGTTAGGTAAAGCCGTGGTTAATGTGTTTATTTATTAACCACGATTTTTCCCTAACGTTGTGATTAATAATGTGAACATACTGGAAAATGAAATAATTTCTTGCTTTCTTAGTTAATACACATTAATGCCGACGTTAAGTAAAGCCGTGGTTAATGTGATTATTTATTCACCACAGTTTAACCCTAACGTCGTGATTAATAATGTGAACCTACTAGAAAATGAACCGTTTTACACATTAATGTCGACGTTAGGTAAAGTCGTGGTTAATGTGTTTATTTATTAACCACGGTTTTCCTCCTAAAGCCGACGTTAATAATCATTAAATTGATAATACCGATAACGTCGGCACACGATAACACTGACGTTAATACCTTTTTAATATAAAACTGAAACTTCTTCTTTTTCCCTTCTTCTTTCCCTCTTTTCCGATTGTGCCATTCTCCTTGATCTCTTTAGCTCACCGATCGTACTATTCTCTTTGCCGAAAGTTGTTGTTGTCGATAGCTAGATTCCAACGCTACCACTCTCTATTGTTTGCATACATAACACAAGGTATGTACGTTTTTCTCTAAATTCTAGTAAATTTAGCAAATGTGTACGAACATCTTGTAGTTTTTTGTGAATCACTTCATTTCTCAATTGGAGAAGTTACTAATCTAAAAATGTATGCATATTTACTTTTAACATTTGACCTCTCTGTGCTTTTGGATCAATTTAGTGTCAGATGCTATTGTTAAGGTACAAAGAAAGTAGATTTCGACTAGAATTTGAAGCATATTTAAAGAAATGATTGAATTAAACCATGTTTCAATGCAAGATTTTGCTTTTTTATATAACTATTATCTTGTTGCAGCTGAATAATTTTGGAAGAGTGTCTTTATGATCATTTTGGATGAGTATTTGTGTTCTGTAGGTAAACAACAACAATTAGAGGATAGATTTTGATTTTAGTCAATCAAATGAACAAAATCTACACTCAAGGAGCATATGAATTTCACTTATATTTTTTTACTTGGCTTAATGTTGATTTTGGAGTGGATTTGCTTATATCTTAAGCTCAAACATAGAAAGATAGACTGGTCTATAGATTTATAGTTCACTTTGCTTAACTTGGCATGGTTCACTTTTAACTTTGTTCATTTCCACTTCAGAAACATAAATTGTATATTGATTGTTTATTTAGATTGTTTTGATATATGTTTGCTGATTGATTGTCATTGTTTTTTATTTTTCAGTTTTATCGGTCGAAATCAACTAAGTATTCGACATTTACTCTTCGTCGGCATTCTCCATTTAGTAAGTTCTAAAAATTTGGCTATGATTAAGGTGGCATGTTTAGAGAAATAACTTACTTGGATTGTTAGGGTTGCATATTTAGAGAAATGAATTAATTGAATTGGTAGGGTTGCATGTTTAGAGAAATTACTTACTTGGATTGTTAGAGTTGAATGTTTAAAGATATGACTTAAGTAGATGTTAATTTCGTTATAATTGGTTGTTCATTTCCTAGTTAAAATATAAGTCCCTGATAAACATTGGATGACTTTATACCAATATGATCCAAAATATATCGAAGGGGTTGAAATATTCATAGACTTCGCGATTAGGTCTACTAACAGAACTTCAATTGCTTGTTCGTGTATAAAATGTGCAAATTGAACCTACGAGAATAGAACAGTGGTGAGAGATCATCTAATTGTATTTGGAATCTCTCAAAATTACAATTTTTGGTACTGTCATAGAGAAAAAATATCTTCGAATGTAAGGGTCGACGGTGATGATGAGGATAACGAGGATGATGAAGATAATGAATTAGATGAACTTGGAGATGAAAATTAGGGTCGTGTATGCGATAATGTCGTTAATGATTAAATGAACGAAGAAATTGATCAAGATAATGATCAATTTATGGAAGACATCATAAATGATTTGTATCTACTCGCTGAAACCTAAATAATGAATGCCATGTTGATGATGCTAAGGCGTTCTACAGACTGTTGGATATTTCAAAACTTCAATTATACGAAGAATTCCAAATTTCAAAAGCCTCCACCATACTGAAATTACTCCACATAAAAAATGTTGGTCAATGGACCAACATGTCATTCGATTTTTTATTAAAATTTCTCAAAGAAAAAATATTACCAGCTAATTCTGAGTTGCCCAGTTCAACTATGAGTGCACAAAATTTATTACAAACATCGGTTTAACGTATGACAAAATTGATGCTAGTAAGAATAATTGTATATTATTCCGTAAAGTAGATAAAGATTTGGAAGTTCATTCCAAATGATTTTTTTACTATATTTCCCACTTGCACCGAGATTGCAAAGGTTGTACATGTGCTCCAAAACCGTTCCTTTAGATGACTTGGCATAAATACAATATTAATGTTGAAGATGAAGCCTTAAGGCATCCAACTAATTCAATGACATGGATGTCCTTAGATGAAAAGTTCAAAGATTTCTCCTCTGAGCTTCGGATTGTAAGACTTTCTCTCGTAAGTGACGGGTTCCAACCTTTTGGAAATGAAAAGACTTCTTATAGCATTTGTCCTGTTGTTATTATCCCTTACAATGTCTCTCCTACAATTTGTATGGATATAAATAACTTCCTTTTTTCCATATTAATCCCTGACCAAAAAGTCTCGGGATTTGATTGACGTGTTTCTTCAGCCATTGATTGACGAGTTAAAAGAGTTGTGGCATACCGGTGTTAAGACCTTACGACGTGAGCCGTAAAAAATATTTCAATATGTGGGCAACTATGTTGTGGACTATTAATGATTTTCCGGCATATGCAAATTTATCCGAATGGAGTACGAAGGAAAAACTTGCATGTCCGCGTTGTAATAAGGATACATCTTCAATGAGATTGGTACACTACAAGAAAGAGTGTTACATGAGTCATCGAAGGTTTCTTCCACCTACTTATCATTGGCGTAGGGAAAAAGATTATTTTGTCAATAATACAACATTAAGATCGACACCTAATCTTTTGTCTAGACCTAATTATTAATAGAGGCAAGATTTGAAAGGCATGTGTTTGACTAAATACATTCCCAAGAAGATAAAAGTTAATCATGAATCTCGGGGTGATAATTGGAATAAACTCAATATATTTTTTGAACTACCATATTGGAAAATGTCGTTATTGAGGCATAATTTGGATGTGATGCATATTGAGAAAAATATTTGTGATAGCGTGTTGGGCACTATAATGGATTTCAAAGAAAAAAATGAAGGATAGACTCAAAACTCATAAAGATTTGGAATTATTGAACATAAAGCATTCACTACATCCCGTTGAGGTCAATGGCGTTATTCAATGTCCGACAACCACATACACACTTTCCTTAGATTAGAATAAACAATTATGTATGTTTATTAAAGATGTAAAAATTCTAGAAGGGTTTTGTTATAATATTGGAGGGAGTGTAAGCGTAATTGATAAGAAAATTTCCATATTTAAGAGTCATGATTGTCACATCCTATTACAGTATGTGATTCCACTTTCCACATGTGTATTACTTCCGAATGATGTGTACGATGCTCTAGTGCACTTGTTTAGGTTGTTTCGATTGTTATGTCAAAAATCCTTAAATCAAGGTGAATTTGAAGAGTTACATTATGACATTGTTTTGACTCTTTATAAATTGGAATAAATATTTCCACCTTCTATAATGGTACATTTTCCTATACATTTGGCCTTTGAGGCTTTGTTAGGGGGGGTTTGTACAATATCGATTGATGTATCCAATTGAACAATATATGGCCACCTTGAAAAAGTACCTTCAGAACAAAAACTTTCCTGAAGGGTCAATCAATGAGAGTTACCTTTTGCACGAGAGTATGAGTTTATGTGCTCGATATTTAGAAGATCAAGAGTCAATAGAGACATCGATATAACCAACTTCAACACTTTATCTTGGCAATGGAAGATATATCGATTGCAACACTTTACACATACGAACTGAGTGATCGAGAGCATGCTCACATATACATTTTGAGAAATTGTATCGAAATCAAACAATATTATAAGTAAGAGTTCATAAGTTGATTAATGACTAAGTGTGAATTTTGTAATTAACTAAGTACAATTAAATTTCATTATATGCAGCGAATTCACGCAAGAGTTGACCGATATAGGGCGACTCAATAATTCTAGTCTTGAACGCGATAAACTTTACATAAGTTTTTTCAAGATGAAAGTGGTGCAATTGAATGATGAATCCGATCGAGTCTCAAGATTCTTGGGAGTGACCCGACAATTTATTTTAAAAAGTATAAATCCTGTAAAATAAACGGGTATAAGTTCAACACCGAGATGCATGACGAAGGGTTAATCACGCAAAATAGTGGTGTTTGTGTAGTTCGCAACAATGGGGCTGAAACGATAAACTACTATGTAATACTCACAGATATCATGAAAGTTTAGTATTTTGGTGGTAACCGAGTAATTCTTTTCAAGTGTAGATGGTTTGATGTACAATCCAAAACTGTGGTATAAAAGTAGATAAATATGGGTTCGTAAGTGTTAATGTGAATAGGACATTGAGAACTCAAAGTCATGATCCGTTTGTAATGGAAAATCAAGCACACAAGGTTTTTTATGCTACAGATATGGTATCCAGACATGGATGTAAAATTGTCACAAAGATAAATCTTCGTTATTCGAACATCTAGACATGTTATTTGTGTTTGTCAAATATGATTACTTATTTAAAATTTTAACTTTATTTTTTTTGCAAATATCATGGCACCTAAACGGGATACTAGACGAGCACTATCGAGAGAGTTGGACGCGCTCCGAGAGTGAATACTATCGAGACATTTTGACGACCTCTGAGCTCGTACTTTTGATGGAGCTCGTATAGATGATGTAGAGTCCGATGATCTTATGTAGTTTATGGGATTAGAGCTTCAAGATATTGAGATACTAGATGATCTATATTCCACCATTCCCCGAGGTAGGATTATCCCGTTTCCAAGACTACAGGTAGTTAATAATAACTTATACATGATATTTAAATCATTATATAAATTTTAACAAATGTCGTTTTAATGTTATTTTACAGTAGCGTCTTCATCGAGGAGGGGACGGGGAAAGAACAAAAACATGGTTCTTGCTTGAATGGGAACTGGAGAGAAGATGATGTTGGAGTTTAGGGACTTGGATGAAAGGCCTATATGCGATAACACCCGCTATTGGTCTCGCCATATTGGTAGTGTTTTCCGGAAAGGTGAGTTGGTACCACATCGTCTCAAAAACTAGTCTAATTTGTCCCAATCCCAATTGAACCATATATGAAAGTCTATCTCCGTGAGTTTTATATTTTTTAACGTGTTATCTTAAAATTTGAAACTTTCACAACCCTAAAATATGCTGTTATTTTCCATAATCCTTTTGAGAGTTCAACAGACATTCACATTGAAGCCTATGGAGATAAGACAATGCCACAAGCAAAGAAGGCATGTGATAGGTGGAGATATACGAACAAGAGGACTTACATCGACCCATATATTGATGACGATGACAAAATCAGACTAAACCATTCTCGGGAATTTTATTACGAAGATTGGAATTATTTGCTTGAAAATCACTACTTCACGCCCAAATTTAAGGTATAGTACATAGTCATTTATATTTATTATATGTGTTTTTCTACTATTAACTAACAACTACTATCTTATAATTGTAGAAAAAAAAGTAAGATCAACGCTGACAACACAGCAAAATTGATGTACCCCACCACACCGACAACAAACTATTTTCGTAGAAGGAGCGAGATATGGTAATTTTTAGTAAGAGTATTCAATTTACATAATATCTAACATATGATATATGTATGTTATTTATATAGGAGAGGGAGATGAAACACCCTTTAGTCAAACAAAGTTCTTCCTACAAACACACACTAGGACAACCACTACCAATAATCCGACTCCCGCTCCTTCTCCGCTAGTTCAGCAAGCCGTCGTAAGTGGTTATCTTTCATATCATTTTAGTTTGCATGTCTAAGTTTAAAATTACTAACATTAATTTTGTAAATGATTGTAGACTGTGATGCGCGAGCGACTCGAAACAAACTCGAATTTGTCGCCGCTCGAGGTGTTTGAGTTTGTGTTGGGACGACATGGACTCATTAATTTTTTTTGGTCGCCGCCGTTAATAATTATTAACATCGGCATTAGGCCTTTTAACGAAGGTTTTCGCCGTCTTTAATAGTACTTTTCTCACTAGTGTAATAATCATAAAGATTTATAAAATTCAATGAAATTAAGTTAATTTATTCAAAATAATATTTGGATAGATACAAAAGAAAATATATAATTAATTAAATAACAAAGTTTATTACTCTTATGTTTTAGATATACTAGGAAGATTCTTATGCGATGCACACGGATAATAATATAAAAAATACTAAAATAAATGATAATAATATGTATTTCAATGTTTAAATTCTTAATAATTCATGAATAATATATTAAAATAAAAAAACAAAACACTCTCATTCCACATTTTATTCATTTAGGTAAAATAAGTCATCTTCTCACATATCTCATTACATATTTTTACCCAACGAACTTCTCACCTCGTGACCTTACACTTTTACTTTGGTCAAAGCAAAAATCTCAAACATTACCAATCTTTTTTTACCATCACTTTATCCCATCAATGATCAATCGACCTCTCATCTTGTGACCTTAAAGACTCAGACTAACCAACCATCTTATTCTACATTTATCTACCAATTCAAATCGGACTTCTCATCTTGTGACCTTAACTTTTACTTCGGTCAAACAACTAATCTTCTCGTATATTTTAACCACCAATATCAATTTATTTCCCAACCGCATCTATCTTTTTACCTTACTTTCAATTCAACTAATCAACAATCATCTCATTCTATATTTATCCAACAATTAAACTGACCTCTATTATCTCGAAGACCTTACTTTCACTTTATCAAACAACTCATCTTCTCACATATTTTATAATATACAACCCGACATTCTTAACTTCATTTCGACTATCCATACATCTCATTCCATATTTATCAACCCCAATTAACCTCTCATCTCGTTACCTTACTTTCACTTTGACTAATTAACCATATAATTCCACATTTATCAACAAATTCACAATCGACCTCTCATCTCGAGGCTTTGCTTTCACTTCGTCAAACAACTCATCTCCTAACATATTTTACAATATACAATATGACATTCTTTATACTCAATTTGGCTAACCATCCATCTCATTCCACATTTATGCACTCAAATAATTGACCCCTCATATGTGACCTTACATTTTCAATTCGATCAAATCAACCATCTCTAACATTACCAATCTATTTTACTCTTTACTTTGGTCACCAATCTCCAACTGACCTCTTATCTCGTGATCCATCTCCTCACATATTTTACAATATACAACTTGACTTTTTTTTATCCTCTCTTTGGATAACTAATCATCTCATTCCACATTTATCCACACCTTAATCAACCTCTCATATTGTGTCACCTTACATAATTTCATTTCGGTCAAATCATTCATCTCCAAAGTTACCAATCTATTTTACTCACACTTTGACCCATTAATCCCCCAATCGACCTCTCATAGCGTGACCTTACTTACTTCGATTATAACCAAAATAATCTCATTCCACATTTTTATCCCACTAATCTCAATTGACCTCTCATTTAGAGACTTTAATTTACTTTACTTTCGGTCAAACAATCCAACTCTTCACATATTTTATAATAAACAACTCGACTTATTTATCCTCACTTCGACTGACTAACTCATCTCATTTCACATTTATCCACCCTAATCGGACATCTCATACCATGACCTTAAACTTTCACTTTGGTACATTACCAATCTCTTTTACCCTTACTTTGGCCCACCAACCCTAATCAACTTCTCATCGTGTGACATACTCATTTCGACTAACCCTCACTTGGTCTACCAATCCCCAATCGACCTTTCATCGTGTGATATACTCATTTCGACTAACCAACCATCTCATTCCATATTTTTATCCACCTCAATTGACTCACTCGACCTCTCATTGTGTGACATACTCACTTCGACTAACCAAACATCTCATTCCATATTTTTATCCACCTCAATTGACCTCTAATCTTGTGACCTTACACTTTCACTTTGGTCAAATCAACAAACAACAAACCATCTCCTTCCATATTGTGAATGTCATTTACTCAACAACTAATTTCATCGAATATTTTAACCAGCCATCACAATTAACCTCTAATTTTGTGAATGTCATTTACCTACCCACCAGTTTCATCATAAATCTTAACTAGTATCATTCGCAACCAACCATCTACTCACTTTGATAAACCAACGTTTTTATTTCACATATTAGACATTAATAAATTTTAATAGTTTAAAAATTGTGTCTAACAAAATTTGAACCATGGTCATCAAATGTAGTATTAACACTTCAACCACTAAGATTGTTGATTTATATTTATAATTTTGTGTATGTATATATAATTTATATTATTAAGCATTAAAAAATATTTATATATATAATATTTATATTTTAAAATATTTAATAAATTTTATTAAATTTTCACTAAGGTTTATTATTATTATATATATATATTATTATACTATTAATGTTGATTTTTTATTAATATTATTTTAAATAAATTTTAAATTATTAATTTTATTTATTTAAATTTATTATTAAAATAAAAAGTAAAAAAGATGTGTTAATTTTTTTCATACTTAATTAAACTCTCTTTTTACTATTCAGGTTTATTATATATATATATATATATATATATATATATATATATATATATATATATATATATATATATATATATATATATATTAAAGAGTTTGTTGTTTGATTATAAATTCAAAACATACTTATAATATTTTTTTATGTTTAATCGTTTTGAGTTTATGGGCGGGTCAACCCACAATCCGACCTAAATATTCATTTACTCTCACATGTATATCAAAATTAACTACAACTCTCGACCCGACAATCTAAACACTTTGAAATTTATCATTAATATATATATATATATGAATTTATGGGCGGGTCAACCCACAATCCGACACAAATATTCATTTACTCTCATATATATATATCCAAATTAGCCACAACTCTTGACCCGACAATCCAGACACTTTGAAATTAAGCATTATTTTATATATATATATATATTAGTTAGTTAAAAAGTTGAACTTATATTATTAATAATGTCTCACGTTCATCAAATTTGGTGTTGAATTTAAAATATAAAGTCATATTAGCCTAATTGGTTAAACGGGTCTACTTGTTTCGTTAATTTGCAATTTCGAAATATACATATAGCATTTTTAATTTTAATTTTAATCGTTTTAAGTTTATGGGTGGGTCAACCCACAATTTGACCCAAGTATCATTTTATTCTCATATATATATCCAAATTAACCACAACTCTCGACTCAGCAATCCGGAAACATTGAAATTAAGCATTATTATATATATATATATATATAAGAAAATTCTTTTTTCTAGTTTAACGACAACAAATATGGATATTCTCACCATAAAGTCCTAGTAGCCCGTCAGAAAAAAAATTTTGCGCCTAATTAAATGGTTAAGTATGTTTTCGAGGTATTTTCTTAATCTGTTGTCCTATTTCATATATATATATATAAGAAATAATATGGAACTGGAAAATATTAACAATTTTTTTTTTTTAGGGAATGATGGGTCATTTAATATCTGAAAATTCTCTCTTATTAAATTTTTAATTCACTAAAAAATAGTACAACATGCTTTATATATATATTTTTTAATATTTTCTCGATTTAATATATATACATTTCTTTTAAAATTAAACATATCATCAATATCAATCAGTTTATAAAAAAAAATTTATTTTTAATTTTTAATATTAAAATTATATATCTTTATATTATTTAAAAAAATTATAATAAAAAAAAATAAAAATAGTAAAAGTTTACCATTACCCAATCTTGGCCTGGCCTAGTATGGCTTATCACTAACATATTGAGTTCTGTGATGGAAGATGTCAGTGTATTTTGATGCTGTTTTATTTTAAATGTTTTCTCAATAATAAGTGTGAGTTATTTTTTATGTTTCTATAATAAAATTTAACATATAAAATTTTTTATCTTAATATTTTTTTTATTGAAATGCATTTTAACATGTTTTCATTATTATTATTTTGTTGACAAATATTCCCTAAAGTTATGGATTAATGAATTCATCTTTTTCTTTCAACAATGAAATGGATATTCTTTCAAAATTTAAATGAAAGAAATATTGGAAAAGAAGAAAACATAAACTTTGATAATAAGTAAACATAAGCCCTTCAACTTAATAAAATATGTAGATAAATTCATAAGTTTCAGTAAATAATCAATTAGTCCTCGCTACTACAAATTAAGCAATATATCAAAATAATTTTTTTATTGATTTATTTAAAATTTTAACAAGATACTCAAAATGATGTTTAGTTTTTTAACTACCACTTTGATAAATTTGAAGAAACCTATCCTACCACTTATTTTTCATTTCAATAATTTAGCTAATTAATAAGCTTGATTTATTAATTTTAATTTGTTTATATACAACGTATTTAACATTTTCTTGTCTAAACAAAACTTTAGTTTAATGGCCAGATTTCAAAGAAAGGATAATAATAATAATAATAATAATAATAATAATAATAGCTTTTTCTTTAAATTATTATAATGGCAACAAACTTGTTAGGAGCAAAGTAGTCACTAACCAAAAGATATTCAGTTACCTATAAAAATTACTAACCAAATATGTACACATGACACCTATCATTAACGTTGAAACAACATCACATCAATTTGCACAACGAAGTAGTCTATAAGTATGAATGAATAAAAATGCAATAACTCAAGTTTTATTCAAATTATGCATACACTTGAAGAATTAAAAAAAAAAAGAAGAAGAAGAAGCTTGAACCGCTTCCTACAATCCTTGAAAAGAACTCTCAATTCAAACATAAGTCTAACACTCACTCAAATAGAAACTCACAAGAATGAAAAAATTTGAACTTAACAATGGTGAAAGTAAACGAATAGGCTCTCAATTAAGGTCCCTTATTCTAAGCTTCTCCTTATGCTATATATAGCCCATCGGTTAGAAGAATTGAACCAATTCAAATCCTAGATAAGTCAATTTTTTGAACATTCCTTTGTTAGCCGAAACTTGTAGAAATCCTCAGCTAAGAGGAAGTTTTTCTTTTAATAAGAGTGACCTTCCAAAGACACTATGATAAGGCCATCTTAAAGGAAGGGATGTGTCACACTCCTTTAAAGGTCCCAAGTAAAGACTGGTTGAAACAAAACTCAAACTATTGAAAGGAAGTCAAACGACCATCCTGAAATGAATTCAGTCTTTCTTTTAGTTGGCTGTGCAAGGGAGATTGTTGACATAATCCAGAAACTTCCATAACGTTGCGTGATTCAAGACGAAATGTGTGGTCCAAAATTAGGGATTGACTAGCACATTCCACCTCCACAAGTCCCCCGCTGTCATTTAACAACTTTAGGGTCAATTTTGTGGCCCCAAGTAGAAATGATGAATTTTTTAAAAAAAAAAAGTTTTCCTTGATGTTCCCAGTTGTGCGAAAAAGGAGGTATGACTATCGACATAGGAAGTTTACGTCTGAATTGGGTTGGACATGGGCTATGTGCTTGGGTTCGATCCTATGCATGTTGACTATACGCATTTGGGATGGTATGATCTTGTCTCGAGATACACATATCTGCTCAAGAGTCCTCCAAAGATATATGTTGAGAGCGGATCCATTGTCTATTAAGACCATTGGAACGCACTTTCCCTCCATTTGCACAGAAATATAGAGGGTTTTATCATGATTTGGTTTGGCTGATGGAAGATCTTTGTCTTCAAAGCCTATCATGTTGTGTTGCGAAGTAGCGGATATGATCCCTACTAGTTCTTCAGGAGTAGTGTTGGAAGGGACATTGGTCTGACTTAACTCATTGATGACTACTTTCTTGTGCTCGATAGAGTACATTAGAATTTCCCAGATAGAAATATTAGTATTTGTCCCTTTCAGTTGATTAAGGAGACCGTCTCCTGGGTTAAGAGCTCTATGCTCATTTTCTCTTATGGTTCCTACAGGAAGGTGGGAGGGAGATGACACATTGGCCGGTGTAGTTTTCATAAAACTAGGTTGAAAATCGTTCCAACACGTGTTGTTGCAATATCTATTGGCGCATAAATTTTGGCGGTGGTTTTCGATGTCCACCATTTAGAAGTCTCGCCAAAGCGGGCTTTGGACTTCTCTTTGGGACAGGAATCGATCATGTTGATCTCTAGTTTGGTGTTATGGATCAAGTTTAGTAACACATTAGGGTCAAGGGATGCTTTGTTAGTGGTGAGCATATTGACTTTATGATTCGACAACATATTCTTTGCTATTTTTAGCTTGGCGATCACGTTCTAATCGATCAAGTCCTAGAACATGTGTTTGAGGGTACTACAACTGTTAGAGGTGTGACCCTTTGCTTGGTGGTAGTCGCACCAAGATTTCTCATATTTAGGGTTTAGGTGCCTTTGGGGATGTGCCTTGGTAGGAGTAGTTTTATCTACTTAGGACTATGGAGACTTAGTTGGGCTCGCCTTTTGAGGCGATTGCTCTTGTCAGACATTGGTTACCTATTGAATTTGTGTCTTTTCCTTTATCAGGAAACGACTTGAAGGTGGGGGTAGCTTTGACTGATTTTACCTCTTTTCATTCCTTCTCAATAGCATCATCGAGGTTAATGCCAATTTTTAGCAATTTCTTCATAGTTTGGAAGGTTTTGACGGCGAGTCCAACAAAATATCGCTTGTTAACGTTTTTAAAAATCATATTGATTTGTCGCGTTTTTGCTCGGGTGGGAGTCCATTTCTTCAGCGACAGCTATCCATCTTTCGATGAACAAGGAGAATTTCTCATTTTCTCCTTGTTTGATTTTCTTCAACCTCTTCTCTGGTCATTCGAGGTTGAAATGCATTGAGAAGCGTTTTATGAACGATGTAACCAACTCCTCTATGCTCTATAGATAAATTATATCTTGTTGGTGATATCAGCAGAGCATCGTCAATGAGGTACTAAGGGGATAGGTGGAGAACAGTTAGTTCTCCAAATCACAAAACGGTCATTGTGGAGGCGTACATTTTGAAAAACACAAACATATTACTTTTTCTTATGTATTTAGACAATTTTAGAAGTTTGACGTCTACCAGAATAACTACTCGTTCGGGAACTTTCATAGTTTCTTTTTAGTCATGGTGTTCTTTAATAATTTTTTCCTTAGCTAACTTATTTAGTTGGGCTTGCATTACTATATGCATGGCCTGAACTTGGGCCATCTGACATTCCTATTCCGTTAGCGGCGATTGATCAGCCGCTATAATTTGTTTTTCCTATGAACTTAAGGGGATGATTACTTCCACACGCAGTGCCCGTGTAGTTAGGTCAATATTCTCTTTGGAGTCCTCATAGAAAGAGACTTATTCTTGAGCTTTTTGACTAGTATGACGGGGTTAATGGAAGTGAACATAACTGGGATTGCCTGGTTAGGAAATCAAAGAGAAAAATGTATGTTCTGGGATATAGACGAAATTTGCTAATTAGCCAAAGAAGATATGATAAACGTGAGTAGCTTTGTTACATGTTTTAGAGTTTCCTTCATTTCTCTAAATTTGGCCGCTGAGATCGATTCAAGTACGGGGGGTTCTGCAGCCATCTGGTGGCATATAAAAAGACTTGTTTTTATATCTCTCTTTCTAGGGGGTCGTGTCGACTTGTCGCAGTCGTGGACTATTGTGAAGAGAAATAGGTGAGAGTTTACAGATGTAACAAAGTACATATGAAAATGCATATGCATATAAAATGAATCATAAAGAGTGAGCATCTCTTTTTGTGATTCGATTTAAACAAACATAGAGTTGTTGTATTGACATAAAGGCTCTAAAATAGGGATAAAACCTATGGATCTTTTAATGTACTATACCTTTTAAGACAAGCTTATTAAGTGTTTGAAAACGTGATACAAACGTTTTAAAAACCAAGTTTATATTTTTGAGTTAAACATTTAATCCCCAGCAAAGTCGCTAGAAAGCTGTAACCCCCGAAAAAAAATCCTATTATGGGTTTAAATTCCGCGGAAAAGCTCGAGGTTTGAGCGTTTGAACCACAATTTGTATGTCAGGAATTTTGTTTAAAATAAAACATTATTATTAAAATATATCGTTGATTCCTATCATTTTGAAATTAATTAAAAATAACTAATTTCAGCGTTCAATTTTAAATAATCCGAAGATTTATGATAATTAAATCACAATTTGATTTTTAGAAGTCCGTTGGTTTAAATTAATTAAACATAACTAATTTAAAAGATTATTTTTTTTTAAATGTCCCCAATTGATTTTTTTTTAAATCAATAAAAGATGGTGTACGTACACAAACTTATCGACCATAGTTTTCTTTTAATTCGTAGTTTGGTGATACTCGGGAAAGGGCTTTTGCGCTTTATCCTCCGTACTCGTTTTAAAAACGGTATCTACTTATAATGTTGGATTTTTTAAAATTGGTTGTCTAAAGTTTTATTTTATCGATTATTCTTTCAGTTATAAGCATGCATTAGATTTGTGCGTTATTTAAATATTGAAACAACAATATTTAAGGCTAGTACATGTTGTTGATGACTACTTAGGTGGAAATACCTGAAAAATTTCAGTCATTTTTAAAAGCATTAGGGTTTAGAAATAAACACCAAACAAGTCTTTGGAAAAATATTTTTTTTTGAAAAACATTCCAAAATATTTTCAAAGCATTTTCTATTTTTTGGATTTTTATAAAATGGTCTAAGAGGTCCAAAAGTACAAAAATAATTTTGGTTTATGAAAAGTGGAACCAAATAGGCCTTAGAATTGGAATCCAAGGCCTCGGGTTCGTTTTCCATCGGTCGAGATCAAAAGACTCTCGATCCAGGATGAGGCTTGGGATCCTCGGTCTGAGTGTTGATATCCCTTGGTCTAGATACTAAGGACTCTCGGTCATTAGATGAGATCACAATCAAGGTGTAAAAACCTATAGGTTCGGGGTTGGTTTGGGGCTAGGTTTACCGGTCTGGGTGCATAGACCTATCGATTCTAGATTAGCTCGGGGATAAGATCATCGGTCCTAGGTCAAGAGGGTTCTTGATCCTAAGTTAGGTTTATCGGTCTAGGTGTATAAATTCATCGGTCCTAGGCTAAAGGGTCCTCGGTCCTAGTTTAGAGAGGTCTTTGGTCCTAAGGTGAAAAGGGTCATCGGTCCTAGATTAGAAACATCGGTCCTAGGTTAGAAATATCGGTCCTACGTTAAGTCCTTCGGCTCTAGCTGAAAATCATCGGTCGGACCTCTCGGTCTTACTCTATGGTCCTAGCTCAAGAACATCAGTCGAACTCTATGGTCCTAGGCTAAGATTTTAATTTTTGATTTCTCGGTCTAAACTGAGGATCCTCGGTCGGATCTCTCGGTCCTAACTCAAAAACACATGTCCTAATGAACATCAAAGGTTCATTTTTTTTAATTCGTTTTTTTAGCTCTAATTCGTTGATCCAATAGCTTGGGTAACTACACAAAGCTCCCAAGAACATGTTGACCATAATCTCAAAGTGTGAATCAACCTCGATGATGATCAATTTGTTCAAAACTATTTGTGATAAAAAAAAATGGGGTTTTTGGTTTTGAAGTTGTTTTGAAGTGTAAGGAGTTATCCAATAGCTTAGTTATACTACATATATTTGATTGATACTAAAACAAGAATACTGACTTTTTATTTGAACCAATTCAAGAACTCAAAATTTTCATTTATTTTGAAAATTTTATTTTTTTATCAAACATGATCGGAATGGATCAAACATGATCAAAACAGTTGTCCAACATCATTACAATCATGTTGGAAACTTTCTGGGTTGTGATTCAATATAATTAACCTATGAAACATCAAACCATTTTTTTTTATTTTGAAAATTTAAATTTGGGATTTTGTTCTTTAGATCGATTAATCAGTTCTATCGCATCCAGATAGTTTCTAAATGATCCTAAGATCAATATTAAACCATAAAATCACATGAACAACAAGCCTACATGCTTTTGTAATTTGAATATATAAAATTTTCAAATTCAAACTTTAAATATGAATTAGAGGGTGATTGGAACATTACTAAGGATTATAGAACACTCTTTGATCCTTAGGTAAGCTTCGGGATGCTGAGATCCAAGCTTCAAGGCCTTAAATATAAAATTCAAAAAATCCAAAGCTTTCAAGCTTTAATGACGAATTTTAATTTTCTTCAATTTAAGGGTAGTATGTTGGTTCTTTAGCTTCAGAATGACTTGAGAGAGTTATTTATAGCATCCCTAAGTCGGTTCGAGAAGCCAAGTGGGCTGAATCAGCTAAAAATCATTAATGAGTGTTTTGGCGGTTCTTCAGTCAACTTGCTAGAGTAGGTAGTGATGATGCCTATGGTTGTTGGGGGAAATGATCAATGTCGTAGGGTGATCATTTCAAGGTTTGAATCCACTTATTTGGTGGACCAATGACTAAGTTCCAAAAAGAGAAGAGCACCACAGATCTTCATCCTTATCCAGAAGGCGATTGCGATGATGAAGAAGATGAGAGCCAAAAGCGGCGTCATTTTGATGGCGTACTGGCGTTCCGTTAGCGTTTGGGCTAACGGGTCTAACATCTAGTTAGTTTATAGGGTGCGGTGCGGGCACACGTTCTTTTTGTTATAACCGGCTACACCCGATCATGAATTTATTTTTATTTTAAAACCTTAAGATTTGTTTGAAATTGATTTTTCTTTCAACATTTTGACTTTAATTTTGATCTTTTCAAATACACAAAATATTAAAATATATATGATAAATATTTTATCAAATTTTTAGGATTTAAATAAATAATTATTTTTAGATAAAATGGATACAACCATTCATTCTAAATTATTTATTTTTGTCCCTTAATATTTTTAAAATTATTTTTAGATATATGAGCATGACATGTATCTCAAATAATATTATTTTTATTATTTTAACAATTTTTCTTAATTAATTAGGTTTTAATTATCACAATAATTAGCCTATTTAATTGTTTTAATTATTTTTTGGTCATGATGTTAATTATTATGACTTTATTTATTAAAAAATAAGTCAAAATAATTATTTTAATATTATAAATTGGGACGTATATTTTTAGTTTTTACAATAATAATTTAAAATAAATATTTTTAAACAAAATATTTTATTTTAAAATTTGTTAAAAATAAAAAAGGCCCAATTATATATGAGGTTCGAATTTGTGTCATTTTTATCGAATGGATCTCGAACATTAAATTGTGCCATATGAAAATTCAACTAATATAATTTTAGCGTTTTTTCACAAATGAATAAATCGTCCGTCTTTTTACCATAACATCATAGTTTCATTTTCTTAATTAATTTATTACATTTATATAAACAAAATAACAATTTTATTTTTCGATTTTTTAATATATTTTCACCCATTACACATTTTTTTAATGTATTCAAACCGTATTAGTTTATTTTGAATGTGTGACATATTTCAAAAAAACATTCAATTGAAAACAAAATACATAGACATTGATGATCGTGCGTACAAAATGTTGTGTTGTTATGAAGTTATTTAAAAATGAAATATAAAGTTTATCTCTATGCAAAATTTCTTAAATCTTTATTTAGATTACAAATATTTTAATTACTCAAACCAACTTTAATAAATTTGAATGCGTAAATCTCGAAATTAATACGAAAACAATACTAAAATAAGATAACACATGTTTTGTCCATTTTAAAAAAGTCTCAAATGATAATCCGAGCCTCATATGACACAATTTAAGGTTAGAGTCTCATATGACACAATTTAAAGTTTGAATCTCATTCGATAAACTGACTAAAGTTTGATCTTCAAATAACAATTGGGTCAAATGAATTTTTTTTATATATAATATATATTTTTCAAAATAAATACTTTAAAAAATTACTAAATAAATATACAACTAAAGTACTCACTAATAGAAAATAATTATAAAAAATAATTTAAATTTGTTTAATAAAATTAATAATTCTAATATATGTAATATTATTTTTAATACATTATAATATATGTTTTAAATTTTAGGAATTTATTCTAATACTAAATAATAAAGAATTCTATATATTTTAAATAATAGTATATTATAACTATAATTATATAGATAAATAAAATTTGATAACCTTATTAAAATATTTTTAAATGTTTTATTCTAAATTATCATTTATTTGTCCTTTTATACTAAATAAAGTATTATGAAAAATAATGAATCAGATCACTTGGATGTATAGAACTAATAATTTCCTTCATGAAAATGGAACCAATTAACAAAGTTCAGCATGCTCCAGTAACAACAAAGTCCGAATGTTTGATTTTTGAATTTATTTTTTTAAGAATTTTTATATAAAACTAAACTATCACTTTATACGTCTAAATAGGCATGAAAATTTTCTATCCGAACTGAAATATTATAAGAATCGGGTTGTTTAGAAAATAATATTTTATAAATTTCAATCAAATTTATAGACATTTGTTTTATAAAGTATAAGTATATATAAATTTAAATTTTTTGACTTACTAAAAAAAGAATAAAAATTAAATATAATTTCACTCAATTATAAGTTAAAACGTACTTAATTATTATATATGAAGAATAATTTTTTTTAATATAATGAAATCAAACAAATACTTATTTTAAATTAAAAAATCTAATATTATTTAATCTTATATCTTAGATGTGATTCTTCAAATAGATAAAAAAAATATATATATATATATATATCTCAGTTACACGCAAGTTTCTAAAATCACCATTAACACATATCTCTATCTTTAGGTTCAAACTTATTTTTTTTTCAAAGATGCCTCTATCGTATTTGAGTTGTATGAAAATGGAAACGGAATAGTAGGAACCAACAGTAAGAATTAAAATATTTTCTTTTAATTATCCTAATTTTTTTGGTATTGGACCGAACCAACCTGATCGGTTCAAATTCGAAATTACTTGAAACTAAAAATCAAACTAATTACACGGATCGTTCCGTTTGGTGTTCGAATACCCAACTTGTTGGGCAAACAGTCGTGCATCAAATCACTCATTTTATCTATTAAAATATTTAATTATTTAAAATTAATTTATCAATAGAGAGGAAAAAGTAAGGGGGTATTTTTTTATTTAAATTATAAAAAGCGTTTGATCCAAAACTAATTAGAGAACAAAATGTAGAGAATGACGTGAAGAGAGATCAGAAAGTTGTCTGATCTGATATGAAAGAATCCTAGAAATCAATACATAAAGTAAAAACAAAAAATACAGGCATATACAAAGAATGATTCAAAAGAGGAAGAAACATGATAAAAAGTAAAACAAATTAGCTATAGGTTTTGGAATTTTATTTGAATTTTCCCCAGAAACCATGTTTGATCAAATAAAAAAAAAGATTGTTTTCAAATTATTATGATCAAATTACCCCTTGAATCTTGATATTAATTTTTATTAATATAAAATATAATATTCAAGTAAAGAGTAACTTTGATATTTAAATTGATTAAATAGTTGATATTATTTTTGAATTTTGATAAAATATTCAAGAATTTTTATTAAAAAAATATATTATATAAATATTAAATAAAATATATTATATAAACATTATAATAGAATACATTAAATAAAAATTAAAATAAAATACATTACAAATAAACAATATGACGTTATGACTAGTAAAAATAAGTTTATACACAAAATGATTAGTATCCTAACTTGTTAATTAGGCACGGAAAGTTCTCAACACAAATTGACCATGACAGTTCAAATACCTAGCTTTATTGTTATTTTACAAAGTTTGTAATTATTTTATAAAAATAAAATATTTATTAGTAATGTTATTATTATCCTAACCCAATAAATTTATTTAGAGATCAAATATACTTTTTAATTATTATTAATACTTTCTTTTATTAGGTATATCAATTTCAAATCTCTTAATTTGAATCAAACTAATACAGTAGATTTGTGTTACTACATTTTTTTCAAATAATAAAATCAAATATATTATATTAAGAATATGAGTTCTGACACTACTTTTTTTTTTTCTTTTTAAATAAATCTGTTATGTAACTTTATTTTCATTGTCAGCGTTAATTCAAAATTTGTTTTAACATTTGTATGTATCTGCAAAGGAACCAACATTTTGTATGCATGTCATTGTAAATATTAGTTGTACTAGTCACAGGATCATAACTCATCTGTAAGAAAGTACAGCTCATAATACTGCAAGAACTTGTTTGATTTTAGTTTTTTGGATTTAGTTTTTTAGATTTTATCAAAAAATGTTATTTAAATTTTTACTAAATTAATTAATAAAATTTTAAATTTATTAAAAATAAATTAAACATATTTTAATTAATAAAATAAGTGATTTAATAATTAAAATAAGAGTGTTGTGATAGAGAAAAACATTTAACAATTATGTAAACTTTTAAAGTATATCTTAAAATACCTAAATCAAACAAGTTTCATTGAATGACTAACTATTATTATAGAAAAAAAATAATAATAAAAAATCATAACTTCATTATTTATTATGATCCAAATCATCAATACTCGTTGAACATGAAGTACACTGTCTAAAACATAATTGTTGTGACATTTAATTTTGTGGGTGGGAGTTGAGTTGAATATGAAAAATATAAAAGAACTAAAAAAACACAAAAGAATATACTAGTAGGTGATTGAATGTGATTAGTGGGTTTTACTTTAATTTTAATTTTATGAGTGTTGAAACAAATACTCTTTACTATATATGTCAATAGGTCATACCCTTTGATAGTGCTTTGTTTTTTACTTTGACACTTGAATTGGTTAAATGAATTTCAAATCTTTTATGCAAACTATTCATTAGCTTCAAACACAACTAATTCCTATAAATCAGACCCCAATTTTAGGCTGCCCAGCCCAAATAGAAAAAAGTTAATTTTTTATTGTTCTATATATGTTTAATTTAAAATTTTGATTAAAAAAATTGTTTTTAGTGAGATTTTAACTAATAACTAGATAAAAATTCTAAATTTGCACCTTAAACTACTAAGCTAAAACATTTATGTTTATATAAATATTTTATATGTTTTATTAAATGGGCTGCCTTAGGAACTGGACTGCTGGGCTAAGGCTTACTAGGCTTACCTCCATATCATATTCATATTGCACATGAAATCCTTTAAGAACAAGAACACAAAATTCAGTTCATCAATTACTTAGTGGTGTTAGATCTTCTCCCAATTAAGAGATAAATGTCATTTTTAAATTATAAAGATTTCATAATTTGCACCAAGAGAACTATACTATTAATTCTAGTTTACTATCTTGATCTATTTTTCTTATGAGATCATCTTTTTTCTTAATTAGGCATGATCATCATCTTTTTGGAATTATTTATTTTAAAAATCCCAAAATTTGTTGTTGCAACATATCTTTATTTAATGTTAATTTCAGTTCCCCTACATACAAAAATAAAATAAAATGAGTTTTAAGACGGAGATGAAATGTTTAAAATATTAAATAAAATAGGCAAGGTTAAATGTGTAATTCATTTGAAGGAAACTCATGGTAGGAAATATAATTCATATTTTGTTAAGTGAAATGCAATACAAAATAAATAAAGCATATATTCCTTTCAAGATTTGAATCAATATCCTACAAAATCAAAATTATAAATCAAACTAAACTAAATTAATTTATTAATATTAAATATTAATATATCTCTATAATATTTTAAAAAAGTGTTAATGATAAAAAAAAATTAATTAGCCCAAGATAGTTAAAATAGATTTTACATCAAATTTAGGCATTTTTAAATTTGTAAAATTCAGAATTTTTTTAAACTGAAATAGTTTCTTTATAAAAGAATATTAGTTATATATTATTATTATTATTATTATTTATATACAATTAAATATAAATTTAATTTAAATAATAAATAAATAGATGACACTCAAACAATTATAATTAGTTTAACTAATTTAATAATTTATTTATATTTAAAATAAAAAATCGTAAGATTTTTTATTTACCTTGAACAATATTCAACACAAAAGAAATGATATAACTAATTTTTTAAATGAAGCTTCCATTTGTAATTATCAAACAAAAATTAGGGGTTAAAGAGTCTTTATTATTCATGTATGATTGCTTTATAATATATATAATCAGATCAAACTGAAATTCTTTGTCCATTCTTTTCAGCACATGCTTCTCTCTTAAAAAATAAATAAATAAACAAAAAATAAATAGAAAAATAGAAAGAAAAAAAAACTAGTAAATCCAGCAAATTCAGTAACTCGTGCAGCCTATCTTAATTGAGTAACTAGTGCATGCAGTCTATTCTCTTAAACTTTATTTAGGTCTGGTTAAGAAAATAAATAATAATTAGTAACGATTTTAAGAGGGTAATGATTATTTTTAGTAAAAGTCTGAAAAATATTAAAATATATAAATAAAATAAAAAATAATAATTTAAAATAAAAAATATTTTAGTATTTTCATTAATGAAATGAGTGATTAGATAATTAAGAAATAATTAATTTTAAAACTGATTTTAAAATTAATTTTGGTTGTTTTTTTTTTTAAAACTCAAAGAGAACAAGCCTTTAGTTTTTTTTTTTTTTTTATGTTTTTTTAATACAATTTTTTTTCCTCCTATTCTCTGGCTTCTTACACTTTTTCTTTTTTACATCTTTTGGATCTCATTCTATTTCTTTCAAAACATTGAACTTATATCATTAAATTTATAAAAGAGATAATTAATTATGATAATTTTTTCTTTTAATTTTAATATTAAAATATTATATATCTTTATATTATTTTATTTTTTTTATAAATAATTAAAAATTAAAAATGGTATAATACCTAAATGGTATTCACATTTTGATGTCGGTGAGAAAAGATGTTTCAACTTGTTTGATTATGTTCATCTAAATAATTTGAAGCTAATAAAATATTATTTTAATTTTTTCTCTCCTTTATTATATCACTAATTCATTAATTAATATATATATATTTTATTTTTAATTATTATTTTGTATTAATACATTTTAAATATATTTACCAATAAACTATTTCCTTAAAATGCATCAATCATAACTTAAATTAATTTTTATATTTTTAATAAGATAAATTTAATAACTTATAAAAAAATAAAATAATAAATGACAAGGGACTGAATTTTTATTTTAGTTTTATGTTTTTTAATCCAGTACCTTGTCATTTCTAAAAAAAAAAAAATAAAAAAAAATCCTATAAGTATTTTAACATATTTTCATTATTATTTGTTTTGCCCCATTCCCAAAACTTATGGATCCATGAATTAATGTTTTCCTTTCAAATATTAAATGAATATTCTTTTAAAAAATAATGAAAGAAATATAATTTATTGAAAAAGAAGAAAAGCAAAAGAGATCAAGTTATAAATTTTGATAAGTTAAACTTATTAAAATATTTAGACACTCATAAGATTTAGTAATAATCAATTAGTGCTCACCCCTACAAATTTAGCAGATTGAGTGTCATATACTTTCTTTTTATACAGAGAAAAATCCAATTTTATATATACAATCAAAATGAGATCAATAATATTATAGGACAAACAGGGATGTCAAAAAGATAATATTTTTGAAGTGTAAATCTCTTATTAAATCACACATTCTCTAATAGTTAATTTATTTATACATTTAACACGACATTCAAAAGTTACCGACGTTATTTCAACTTAAGACTTGTACATAGAAATTGAATTTGTAGTTTTTGATATTTATGTATCAATTCTTACCGTTTCAACTAACTTAGTAATTTTTAACCAGAAATTTCATAGGACTTCTTTTTCATCTCAATAATTTAGCTAATTAATCAATAGATTTTATTTATTTATTTTTTATTTACAATATTTTAACCTTTTTTATCCAAACTAAATTTTAGTTTAGTTGTCAAATTTAAAAGAAAGGATAATAATAATAATAATGTCAACAACTTTTTATTTAAATTATTATAATGGTAACAAACTTGGTAGGAGCAAAGGAGTCACTAACCAAAGATATTAAATTGCCTATAAAAATAACTAACCAAATATGTACACATGACACTAAATTATTAAATTTGACAATCTCTCACTTATCCAAATAAATATTCAAAAAGTCTAAGCCTATGTTTGGATTATCGAGATTTGGAATTATAGTCATTCAAATGTTTGTAGAAAATATAGAATTGACATTCTTAAGTTTAATATAAAATAAATATTGATCTAATACATTAATGGAAAAATAAAATATTTTACCTATAATTAGAAGTATCATATTTACTTAGTTAATAAAAAACTAATACATGGTGATGACATTTGACCAAACCAAACACTAGGTTAATAAACCCACCCAACTCAACACTTCAACTTTTATTTATATATTTCATATTTTCCCTTAAATAATAATTAATAAAATATTTTAAAAGTGTAACATTGAAGGAGCTAAATATTTACAAATTTAAAGCAGAAATTGACTTGATCACTTAGCATAATATTCCAAAAACTATTTCTCTCTTAACTATTTTTGATTAAGTGTTTCTCTCTATTATCTTCTTCTTAATTAATTATTTCTATCTTTTATAAGAATTATTATTTTTTTTTATTCTAACTAATTGCTTTTTTCTTCTTTTATCTATTAACTTTTAAATATATATATATATATATATATATATATATATTGTTTTAATTAATTAATTTATATATTTTTAAAATGAATAATAGGAAAAATGAATAAATTAAACTACAATATATATAAAAATATATATTTTAAATATATTTATATACTATATTATATATATATATATGAATTATTAAATAATTTTTTTACTCCAACTAATTAATATTTTTTGTTGACTCTTTATCAGTTGTTTTCCTTTCTAAATTCTGCTTAATTTTTTTTTCATGTCATTCAATGTATATTAGAGGTTCATATATATCACCATTAAAAATTTATTTAATTAATAAATATATATTATGAATCAATTACTATTTTTTCTTAAGAATAATAATATTTTTAATATATATTATTGAAGTTTTTATAAAAAGATATTATAATTATATATTTTATTTATATATATTATTTATTTATTTGTTAAAGTTTATAATTAGTAAAGTATTTGTATGGCCCCCAATTGTTTTTATTTAAATAGGGTCAACCCTAACTAGCATATTATGTTACCTTTTTTTAGTATTTTATTTGATCTAATATTAGTCTTGAATATTTTTGAGATTGTATATCTTAATATATATATATATATATATATATATATATATATATATATTTTAAATGTATTTTTAAGTTTATTATATTGATAATTTAAGTTGTATATCTTTAAATGTTAAGAGTTGTATAATAATATTTAAAAATAAAGAATACTATATTTATTTATAAGAAGAAGAGAGCAATTTTTTAAATTTATCCATTACCTACAAAATTATTATATGTATCAATTATCTCATAAATTATGTCATGTTTATTGAACATAATAAAATAATAACAATTAATTAAATTATAATATTTCCTCCATATTTATATAATATTTTCAAAAAACTTGTGAGATATGAATTCTCAAGTACGAAGTAGAAAGGGAAGTGACAAATTTGGTGTCATTAATTCATCTTGTTTGCATAACAAATCAATTTGATTTATAGTTAGAGATAAATATTTCAGATTTATAAACATATTTTCATTAACTTAGAACAATATTATATAAGATGTTTTTATCTATCACACCTCTCCGGCATAAACACAAACAAGTGATAGGCAAAAGAATTGAACCAGTTTAAGCATCAAATCCCCATTCTTTTCAATGGCGTCCAAATGAGAACAGTCGAGTTATCATTCCATTATCTTTAATGTCTCATTCATTAACGTCTTCCCGTTCCCTCTCAAACAAGAACAACAAAATATGGATGTACCCCTTCTTCTTAAATAAATTTGCAAAAATTAATGTAAACAATTACCATTGAAATTGAGAGGTGTTGGAAAAAACTCTTTGATAAAGGCAGAATAGTTGTTCTTTTTCTATTTGATGCCACAATGAGATCAAGCACATAGAGACACAATAATATTATCGTGAAAATCTAGCAATGATAAAACCATGAGACCCATAAGCCTCTTAAAACACATGCACTATCTTATGCAGATTATACGGTAGAGAATGCCGCGATGATTCACCACCTGTGATACAAGCCAAAATCGATATTTATCGACTGCCCTATTGTCTCACAAAAACTTTTATTATTATTTATGTTTTCTCTCTTTTGTTATATTTTTTTTTTGTCTGTGTTTAACTAGAAACTTTTGCTAACTATTATTTAATAATAGAATAATATATAATTATATAATATACTATATAATATATAATAATATATTATATATTATTAATTCAAGCCTATTGAGTTGGAAACCCACACTCATCTAATGAGTTTGACCCAACAAACTCTCCTTCTAGATCATTGGGTGGGATTTAAAAACCTTCTATTCGTCGACAAACTTCAAACTTCTCTTTCGATAAAGCTTTGGTCATCATATCAGAAATCCTGAATCGGACTTTCTGGAATCAATGTCACCAGCCACATTTGAGTTCGTGTACCCAACTAGAATAGGCTATTCACTACCAAAACGTAATCACATCTTTGAAGTGTCTTTCAAATACCCTCAATATCCACTTGACTGCTTTAAAGTACTCTTTTCCCAAATTTAAGAGAAATCTGCTAACAACGCCAACTAACTCGTGAAATCAATCTTAGGTTCAGGCCAGAATTTCACGCCAAGTTGTTCCACCTCTAGGTTCAGGCGTGAAATCAATCCTAGTGAACTCGGATTGAGCAATTCTTTATCACTAGAGAGAATATTTCCTTAAAGTCGATCCCCTTTTTCTAACCAAAACCCTTCACAACTAACTGAGTTTTGTTTATAAGTTGTGAGCTATTATTTTTTATCTTCAGCTTGTACACCCATTTATTCTTGAGTACTTTCATTCATTGAGGTAGCTTTACCAAGTCGTACGTGTAATTATCATGTAAGAATTGTATTTCTTCTTGTATGACTTTCAACCACTCGTTCTTGTCATTAACTTTGACTGCTTCTTAGTAAGTTTTTGTCTCTCCTCCATATGTGAGCAATAGATACTCATTGAAATTATTCTAACATAAGGTTTGAATCTCCCTATTAGATCTTCTCAAAGGTAGTCCAACTGGCTCGTCGCCATTGAAACCATCACCACCACCTTCTAAGTGTCTCCCCCATGATCAAAACTCATGACATTTTGAGTTGCATCTAAACTAACATGAATTTCAGTAGATGAAGTAACTTCTTCAACCTTGTCACTATCATTTGTAACTTGGTCTTCAAGAAATACATATATGCTTCTCACAATCTTCTTCTTCATCGGATCCCATAACATGCACTCGAACTCTTTGTGACCATATCAAATAAAGATACATAGTTTCACTTTATGGTCAAGTTTCAACCTTTCATCTTTTAGGATATAAACGAACGCTCTACAACCAAAGACTCTCAACTTCTTGTAAGATACATCTTTTCTTGTCTAAATTCTATTCGGAACGTGGTTGTTCAATGTTGTTATATGAGTAAGGTTTAACAAGTCAATTGCAATTCTCGTTGCTTCCTCCCAAAAGGATTTGGGTAACTTGAAATGATACAAAATACACAACACCCTTTCTTCAATCGTTTGGTTCATTCTTTCAGCCACACTATTGTGTTGATGTGTCTTTAAATGTGTTTTCTCTAATATGATACTGTGATCTTTACAATTTTGTTCAAACAGTCCCCTATATTCACCGTTGTAAGCATTAAAATTTTACATACCTAATTTATAAATTTAAAAATAATTATTTTGAATAAATAAAATCTAAATAATTAAAACCAAGGCCAAAACATGATTAAATATTTAATTAGATTAATTATTGTGATAATTAAATCCTAATTGATTAATGATAGTAGCCAAGAAAAATAAATAAAATAATTTTGAATAAATGTTTTACTCATTTTATCTCAAATTAGATTAATCAAAAGGGAATTAGAATAAATAATTTAGAACAATTGTTGTATCAATTTCATCTAAAATAAATTATTTATTAAACCCAAAATATATAAAAGAAAAATTAAATTGGCAAAATATATGTCATATTTATTAAAAATATTTTGTATATTTTTAAAGATTGAAAAGGCAAAAAGAGTGAAAAAAAATCAATTTCAAACAAACCCTTAAGTTAAAAATGGAGCATGATCCTGTGTGGCCAAAATCCAGAAGAACCACTACAGCAGGAACCACAACCATCAGATAAGCAATGAATTTTCATCCAATGCCTAACAACTATTCGCGTCGCCCATTGCAACGAAGGAGGCGCACGCTCGCGAAGCTCGAGATCAACTAACGCGTGCATCAACACCATTAACCGAAATGCGACGGAACTCCTAAATGCGGACAAAACTCAGACGAAACTCAGACAAAACGTTTTAGTAAAAATTAAGAGTTAATTAACTTAGAAGAAATTGTTTGGAAAACTAAGCAAAACGATAATTAACATAAAAATGCTAAATATTAATCAATTGAGTTTTGATGATGTTTAGATATGAACGAAGCTAAGTCGTCTAATTGCTTCTATGCAGGTGCATCAGATCTAGCTAACTTAGACGTGGTCTAAGTAGGTTAATTAGATGAGATACGTAGTTAGACGTGGTAGTCTAACAGTTACGTAGTTAGACGTGGTAGTTTAATAGATACATAGTTAGACGTGTCAGTCTAACATATACGTAGTTAGATGTGTCAGTCTAACATATACGTAGTTAGACGTGCCAGTCTAACATATACGTAGTTAGACGTGCCAGTCTAATAGATACTTAGTTAGATGTGTCAGTCTAACAGATACGTAGTTATACGTGCAATTCTAACAGACACGTAGTTAGACGTTGACGTTTAACTCCTTCAGATTAGTCTGAAGTGATATAAAGTTAGACGTTGATATCTAACTCTATTAGACGTGGTAGTCTAATGGGATGCGAAGTTAGACGTGGCAGTCTAACTAAACGTGGTAGTCTAATGGAACTCGTTATTAGACGTTGGCATCTAACTCCCTTATACTTGGTAGTCTAATGGAGCACGTCTAATGCCTCACTTCAATAGCCGTTTGAAGTTAGCATACGTCTACCCATGATCAACTAGCTGTACGCTACTCCTGTTCCACTTTCTCCTACAGATCAATACGCCAGCTACTTGCATCAAATGAATGAATGCCACATACGCAAATATCCCTCCCATTACTTGTTCAATACAGGACAATTCCAGAAGGATATCCGGCGCACTACCGTTCAGTACGACCATGTTCCATGAGCATAGAGTCTGCTGTACTATGTTCTTTAAGCGTCCATCCTATGGGCGCGTTCCACGTGTCCATGATGAAGATTCGACTGTTGATGTCCTTCTACTATAAATAGATGCTCAAGGACAACGACCGAATCTCTCGCTTTCTCACTCTCGGTCTACCAGTTATAGAATTGAATTCTTCTTACTCATATGCTCTTGCACTTACTGATTGTACATCATTTTCAAGTTCAAGAGAGAATCAAACACTGTTTAGTTGAGAGATATTATTGATCATATTGTAAGTTGAACAGAGTGTGTTCTGTTAAATAGAGTATTAGTTATTCAGTGAGCTGTATTTGATTCAAAGAAGTTTAGTAAAATCTTTCCGGTTGTTGGAAGAAGGGGTGACGTAGGAGAGTTTACTTCGAACATCCATAAACAACTTGTTGTGTTCTTTACCTTCTGTCTTTACTTGTTCATTGGTTCAAAGCTTCAAACCCAAACAAATAATTCCGTACTTGAAACCGTTTCAAGAGTTTATGAAGGTTTACGAAGAATAGAAAGTGATATTAATCCCTAACAGGATTTCTATCAATTCGTTTATCCGAAGTTATTATCAATAGCCAAACCTTGTCTCTATTGATTACAGTGATCCTATCAATTGGTATCAGAGCTCTACTTTCTATTCTTAAGCAACAAGAACCAGAATCATGTCGAAAAATGCTAGTTCCTCTAAGATTCCTATGTTTTCGAAAGAAAACTACATGGTGTGAAAGAAGAAAGTTCGTGCCCATCTTGCTTCCTTACATGATGATATGTGGAGTGTTGTCATTGAAGGACCCATCAAGATCGACAAAGAAAAATCTGAGTGGACAAATGAAGATAAGAGGAAGAACAACCTCAACAACTTGGCCATGGATGTCCTGTACAGATCCCTTGACTATAGCATGTTCAACTACATCATATCTTGCAAGTCTACCAATGAAATTTGGGACAAACTCACTCAAATCTGTGAAGGGAATGCACAAACCAAAGAGAACAAGATTACGGTTTCTACCTAGTAGTTTGACAACTTCAAGATGCGTCTAGGAGAGACGATGACTGAGTTTGATGCAAGATTCAGTCAGATTGTCACCACCCTATCCATTCTAGGAAAGACCTACAACAACATAGAGATTGTTATAAAGGTCATGTGGGCTTTCCCAGGGAGTGGGACATCAAGACTATGGCGATGAGGGAGTCCAAAGACCTCAATAAGATGAAGCTCTTCGACTTGCTTGCCGATCTGAAGGCCTATGAGTTCGAGTTGAACTCAATGAATGAAGAGGAGCACCCCACATCCACCATCATTACCAAGGCTTTGGTGTCTTCTGAGGAGTCACCAGTTGCCAACGAAGAAAAGACGTCTGCCTAGCAGCTCAACAGCGACGCAATGGCTCTTGTCGTGAAGAAATTTGGGAAATACATGAAGAAGAGCATTCCTAACTCAAGCTATTCAAATAATACCAATGATGATAAAGCTAATTCGAAAGCTAATGTTAAATGTTTTAACTGTGGTATTTTAGGTCATTACAAGTCGGAGTGCAGAAAGCCGAAACGTGATGAGAAGAAGAAAGACAATGAAGGCGAGTTGAAGGCCCTCATGGCGGTATACAACAAGGCCAAGTGGATTCAAAACAACTCAGATTATTCATCATCTAGTGATAGTGATGATGAAGAGGTTGCTTGCTTCATGGCAAAAGAAGAGGAAGATTTTGAGAAATTTGAGGTATTGGATCTCTCTCCAGAAGACTTTTCACGAGATGAACTAGCTGCTGCACTAAATGATATGGTCTCAGAGTATAAAAAGTTGTCAGAATCTTAAAACAAAACAAGCTCAGAATCTGAAAATGATGAACCACTTTTCTCTCAAACCTCCGAGCCAAAAGTTTTTAAAAGCATTGATGAGCTTTCATCTGAGAATGAAATTCTCAAGGAAAAGATTCAAACCATTTCTTCTGAAAACCAACGTTTAACTTATATTGTAAGTTCTTGGACAAGGTCTAGAGAAGCTGTCAAATATCAGATTAGTCTATTGAAGCCTGCCAGATGTAAATCCGGTCTAGGATTTAATGGCAATGACTCAGACAAGTCTTATAAGAAGTTAAACTCAGCAACTAATAAGCTTAAGCCAATAAGCTTTGTCAAAGGGAGTTTAACTAATACTGGAACTGATCCAAACTGTGAGGATTTAAGTTTAAAGGATGAGATAACTTATGTTCCACCAATAGTTAGCTAGTTGAAACTTAAGTTAAATACAACTAGGAAGTCTAGCAAATCAAAACCTGATAAGAAGTTAAAGAGTTTTAAAAGAAAATAATCCTCTAAAGTTAAGGGGTGAGTGGCTAGCAGGAAGAAGTCTGCTAAGTCAAAATCATACGCACTTATCACTACACAAAAAGGAAAATCCATCAGAATAACTCAAATATGGATTCCTAAGGGACTGATTGATCGAGGACCCAAGTGAATGTGGGTACCAAAATTTGTAATTCATTTTCTTATGTAGGTGATTCAGGAAAGCTACAGGAAGGAAGATTGGAGAACAATCTTCTGAAGATTTGCTCTATAGGATCAATAGTGGATCACACCACTCCAAAGGGTAAGTATTTTATTCCTTAAAAATATTTTTGGCCTTGAGGACCTCAAAACATTTGTTTATTCTTTTTATTTATGCATAAATTGAAAGGGAAAATTATTGTGTAAATAAAGATGTACGCAGATGAAAGCTTTAATCAGTTTATTAGACGAGGACGTCTAAAAGAAGAGCAAGTACTTAAACGTATACTTAATTACACAATCTAATGTGAAATTTCTTGGTGAAAAACCTACGTGGTTAGACGTTGAAGTCTAATAGATGTTCAAACGTTTATAAGACAAGAGCAGTTGGAAGCTCACGTCTAACCAAACACACGTCTAATATATGTCGTTCATGCGTAAGTAGACGTCTACATTTAACAGACGGATAGACATCTATAAGACACGTGATTAGACGTCTGTTTCTAATAGACTCATGCATCTAACAGATGCTTGGTTCACATAAATTGTAGAAGTAAGTGAAACGTCTAACTACGTGTGCTATTAGACGCTTCGTATTCAAAACTAATTGAGGAAAGTTGTCCTTTATGCGAGGTCATCTAACTTTCTCGCTCAAAATATTGAACAATCACATCTTAGAAACCTGAAGACGCGTGTCTCTCAAGGATAAGGAAAATGACTGATATACCCTTAAAATTAATGATGTCTATCTTTGGGAAAAGGTGTCTAACATTAAAGTGGTGGGGTCCCTTGTGTTAAATATGACGGTTAATCCATGCAACTATTGGGATTCTATTTAAGGACATCGTGCATGTGTCGGATACCTTTTACGATCACTAATTTATTAATAACCCTAGTTTTCTCTAACTTCTCTCTAAGAAATTGTTCCATCTTCTTCATCTTTTCTCAAATGGCTAACAAGAATATTACTGTTGGTCACTGCACTTTGCAGGTGGATTTCTCCTCGGTTTACACTTTTGATCAACAGGATGTGGTTGATATGTTTCGATCCTTAGAATATTCTGGTCTCGGAAAGTATCTTGGCGGTCCGTTTATATTCTATGAGAAGGAAGTTCGAGAGCTTTTTAAGACGGTGGTCTTGGTTGGAGAATCCATTATGGCGACTATGAATGAATCGCCTGTATCTTTCAATGAATCGACCTATGCAGAGTTCTTTGAACTTCCATCGGAGGGCCATACCTTTAATATTGCATTTCCTGCAGAAACTATCATAGAGATGAAGACGGTTTTCTGAGACGACGGTTCTGCGATAAAGCTGAATGGGAAGAAGAAGGCTTTAAAGCCACATTTTATTCTATTGAACGACATTGTAGAGAAGGCACTCCAAGGCAGGGTAGGCTCATTCGATTCATATAGCTAGGATTGCTTCGACTATATGACAGCCATCTCAAAAGGAATTCAAGTAAACTGGCCTCAACACTCTTTTCTAATCTTTGTGAGTCGATTTACTCCAAGAATAAGGAAAGTGTAAGCTTCGTAGTCCAACTCAGTCGATTTCTGAAGTATTTAGGTATTCTTATGGGAGAGGATGAGGCTATTAATCCAAGTCGCATATACACAAATTTCTCCGTGAAGAGTGATCTTGCAATAATGAAACTCTCAAAGGAGATGGGTTCTAGCTCTTCCAGCCAACAGACAGGTGGTCAGTCGGTCACTCGTTCAAAAAGATATGTTGTTTATGTGCTGTCTACGGAGGCAAAATGAACCAAATATGTAATGGAGTCTACGGCGAGTACGAATAGCCAGAAGAGCTCCCTAAAGAAAGATTCTGGAGTAGTTGACTCTAGGGCAAGAAGAAATCTTCCTCCTATTGTCGTTGTTCCTATTTCATTTCTTTCTCTATCCCCCAGTCCGTTGAAGAAACTGGCTAAGTCATATGGTCCTACTATAGATCAGAAGAAGGCGTCCAAAGCGTCTAAGGCATCTAGTGCGTCTAAGGCGTCTAAGACGTCTAAGAAGACCCAAAAGGTAACCTCCTCATCTCCTTTGGCCTCTATGCCCATTTGTGATGTTCCTATGATGGAACAAGGTACATGGCCGATTGTTGAGCCAGTCGGTCCAACTATTGAAAATGTTGACAGGATTCCTTCGCATGTCCTCCCCGAAGTGCCAGCGGCTGTTGTCGCTGCCAATATTGTTGAAACCCCCACTAAAACAGAGCAGATCATTATTCCAACGTCTGCTGCTGTTGTTGTATTATCTGAATAGGGTCCTACTCTGCTTATTGTTGAGTCTCTTGGTGCCAAGATTATTGAAAAGAAATCTGTTCTCATAGGGTGTTATGTCCGTTCTTCCAGAAGGAGTGTTTCCAATGTCTAAGACTCCTTTCGAAATTATGAGATCAACAAGAGGAGCCCCTAACATCACTATTCGCGAACTTATGTTCTTTCCTAAACCTAAACCTAAACCTTATGAGGTTCCTGGAAAAGGAAAGGAGACTGCCGCTGAATCTACTGAGAAAGTATCTGAGTATAGTTGCATAGTCAACCTTGTGACGGAGCAAGTTGAACTAAAGGTTCTTGAGAAAATCAACATCTTTGACACTTGAGTGAATTACAAAATAGAAACTCAATTCGATGAGATGTTTCAGAAGAGGAGATCGTAAATTAATGGAAAAGTTTAATAAGGAATGAGAAAAGAATATTAAGATGGGCTATGACAGACGTGGTTTCTGAAGCCCTCAATCGAAAGGAACTGGTGGTGGCCAACATCATGCGACATATCCTTCTTCCCATGATTGAAAAGAGAAAAGCAAACTTCAATCCGCTTGACAAAGATGCTCGTACAGAGAAGAATTCTTTGAAGAGGCTGAATCTTATTATGCATAGTTATTGCACAACCGTTCTCCAACAGGCTCACGGTATAGAGTCTTCTGGTTTAAGCTTAATTAATGACACTTTGATGAAGAAAAGTCTATGGAGATTTTTGATGTTGATCAGTCCGGGTTAAAGGAAGATGAGCAGGTTGTTGCCCATCTTATGAAATGGCAAACATCTCTTTTAAAGAGATGCGTCTATCGTCCTTAAAGACTCCTCAACAGACCCCTGTCTTGGGTCAACCTGAAACAGTTCTGGAAGAAGAAGAGTTTGTTGTTGAAGCTCTTCTATCCAATATTCAACTGAAGGAGACATCAGTTGTGGCTCCTATTATTCATGAAACCGTAGAAGAACCTCTGGTGGGAGAAGAAGAATCAGCAAAGAGTGCTAATAAGTCTCTTGGATCAGACGCTGAGGGGGAACCATTGAAGGAGACAGATTTAGAGAAGACTCCCTCTTTTAAAGGGGAACAAGATGATAAAGAAGATTCCTCTGAGGGTATTCCCTTGGAAGAATGTCTCATTCTGGGTTCTCCTGTTCCTCGATAATCTCCTATCAGGACAACGGCAAACCTTGCTGATTTCGTCAATAAATTACCTCTGCATTCTGACGATATTTCAGGAGGAATTGAACAAGTATGTGCTGATATTCTCAACGAAGAAGAGAAATCCAAGAATGTGTCCAAGACCCCATCTTCTCGTTCGCAAGATAAAGAACCTTAATGTTCTTTACAAGTGAACACGCATATATGTCCAATTCGGACCGCTCCGACTCACTCTCAAGGTGTGTCCTTAAATGCTCGTTATTCCAAAGAGGCTTTTCATGAAGATGCAAAATTTTGTACTACAATGCTGGATGCAATAAAATCCATCAAAGAGAATATGGTGGATATGCAGTTCAGATTGGTAAATCTTGAAAAGGGCTCGGTGACTAGTCAGAAAGAGATGTCTTCCTTCCTCTCTATTCAGAAAAAATTGGAGACAACTATGCACAGAAACACGTATGAAGTCAACATTGCAGATAATAAGTACAACAAGTTTGAGAAAAGTGTCATTAATCGTCAAACATAGCACCATGCCGAGACAAAGGCTCTCTCCTTGGAACTTCATCAAGTCCTCGTATCTTAAATAAATCTCCTTCAAACTCAAATGATGGAAGTGACCAAATCAATGAGTAGAGTAGAAGTAGAAAGAATGGAGTATATTGATTCCCTTTCTAGGTCCATTCAAGTTATTGAAGTGACAGAAGTCAATGCCTCTAAAGAAAGAACTCGTGTTGTAATCCCTGATGATGCTGAAATTGATAATGTTAAAAGGGGGGAAGGAAGCTCTAGAGAAGGTAGTTCAAGAGGTGGAGCTGCTAGAGGAGCTACTGCTAGAGGAACCCGATCTAAATGAAAAGCTACAAAAGAGAATGAAGAAGGTCAAAGACTACGAAATAAATGCTCGGGTCATGGAAGCGATAGAGGAGGTGGAAGTAGTGGAGGTCGAGGTGCCATCACTCGATTTGAGGACCTTCTAACGGGCAATCCTCTTCCAAGAGAAGAAGCTGATCCAAACGTGAAAAGGGAAGGACCATAAATCTCTTTCTTTGCTTCTTTCATTCTAAAACTTATGATTTAAAACTTATGTTGGTTTAAAACTCATGTTGGGTATTTTTGCAAACTATTTCGATTTTAATCATATTTGATGGGTGTTTATACTACTTTATTAAAGATTGCATGGTTTTAACATCATCAAAAAGGAAAAAAAAAATCGGGATTAAATGAACTCAACCGATTTTGATCATTTAGCTTAAATCATTACTGGGGAAAATTAAGAGTTAATTAACATAAAAATTATTGGGAAAAATTAAGAGTTAATTAACTTATAAGAAATTGTTTAGAAAACTAAGCAAAGAGTTAATTAACAGAAAAATGCTAAATATTAATCAATTGAGTTTTGATGATGTTTAGATATGGACGAAGCTAAGTCGTCTAATTGCTTCTATGCAAGTGCATCAGATCTATCTAACTTAGACGTAGTCTAAGCTAGCTAATTAGACGAGATATGTAGTTAGACGTGGTAGTCTAACAGATATGTAGTTAGACGTGGTAGTTTAATAGATACGTAGTTAAACGTGCCAGTCTAACAGATACGCAGTTAAACGTGTCAATCTAACAGATACGTAGTTAGATATGCTAGTCTAACAGATACGTAGTTAGAAATGTCAGTCTAACAGATACGTAGTTAGACGTGTCAGTCTAATGAATACGTAGTTAGACGTGCAAGTCTAATAGACACATAGTTAGACGTTGACGTCTAACTCCTTCAGATTAATCTAAAGTGATATAAAGTTAGTCGTTACTGTCTAACTCCATTAGACGTGGTAGTCTAATGTGATGCGAAGTTAGACGTGGTAGTCCAACTCCATTAGACATGGTAGTCTAATGGAACTCGTTGTTAGACGTTGGCGTCTAACTCCCTTAGACTTGGCAGTCTAATGGAGCACGTCTAATGCCTCGCTTCAGCAGTCGTTTGAAGTTAGCATACGTCTACCCACGATCAACTAGTTGTACGTTACTCCTGCTCCACTTTCTCCTGTAGATCAGTACGCCAACTATTTGTATCAAATGAATGAATTCCGTGTACACAAATATCCCTCCCACTACTTGTTCAGTACATGACAGTTCCAGAAGGATATCTGGCGCACTACTATTCAGCACGGCCACGTTCCATGAGCACAAAGTCAGTTGTACTCTGTCCTTTAGGCGACCATCCTATGAGTGTGTGCCAGGTGTCCATGATGAAGATTTGACCGTTGGTGTCCTTCTACTACAAATAGATGCTCAAGGACAATAGCCGAATCTCTCACTTGCTCACTCTCGGTCTACTAATTATTGAATTGAATTTTTCTTACTCATTTTCTCTCGCACTTACTGATTGTACATCATTTTCCAGTTCAAGAGAGAATCAAACACTGTTTATATGAGAGATATTATTGATCATATTGTAAGTTGAACAGAGTGTTAGCTATTTAGTGAGCTGTATTTGATTCAAAGAAGTTTAGTGAAATCCTTTCGGTTGTTGGAAGAAGGGGTGACGTAGGAGAGTTTCCTCCGAATATCCATAAACAACTTGTTGTATTCTTTACCTTCTGTCTTTCATTGTTCATTGGTTCAAAGCTTCAAACCCTAACAAATAGTTCTTCACTTGAAACTGTTTCAAGAGTTTTTGAAGGTTTGCGAAGAATAGAAAGTGATATTAATCCCTAACAGGATTTTTATCAATCCGTTTATCCGAAGTTGTTATCAATTGCCAGACTCTATCTCTATTGACTACACCGATCCTATCAGAACGCCAATTGAGTGTTTCGTGTTCGAATTTGCACTTGAAACAACGTTGTTTCACCATGTGTCTATTGGAATTAAACCAATTCTATGAATTAAATAAAAATAATATTTGCGCTAATGAAATTCACAAAAATTCAAATGTGAATTAATGGTGAAATTTAATCCAAATGAAATTCACACCAAATTCAAATGTGAATTAAGGTGAAATTAATCCAAATAAAATTCACAACAATTCAATGTGAATTAATGTGAAATTTAATCCAAATAAAAAAGAATTTATTAATTGTTACAATTAACATTAATGCCTCGAATGAGACAATTAATAAATGTTGTTAATTGCTCTTGTAACTACAAAATACTTATTGATGGATGAAACTTGTGAGGATAATTAAAAGGTAAGCATGATTAACCATTGAATAGACGGATAATAGATTATTGACCATTGGATTAAAGAATGGATTAATATTGTGGTTTAATTTTCAATTATATATATCCCTTCACCTTGTATTCCTTTCCACACATCATCTTACAATTTCTCACTCTATAATTCCAAAACTCTTTCACATTCTTTGTGAGTGTTCTTTGTTAGCATTCTTTAAGTTCTTGACTCGACTAGTTCTCTTGAAACCCTGTGATTGTGATTTAGATATTTTTGCCTAGTTCATTGTTGTAGTGGTTTTCTATGCTAAACCATTACAGATTCTGTTGTACCCCATGAAGAAGCCACCGACGAAACTCTTCAACACAAACGGGAGACGATGAAACAATTTTAAGGGAACTGTGACTTTAACAGTCCTCAGAGCAAACAAGAAGATTTTTCTTTGTTTTATTTAACAATCTATTGTATTTCATCTATTATCATTTTGATGAATTGATATAATATGTATGTGTAATTGTTATGAGATAAGATAACCAACAATCCTAAAATAATTATAATATTACTTATCTCGGATTTTTTCACATTTCTAGTTTGTTTAAGAAATGACTACCGAAACACATACTTCCATTATGAGGATGTCGGTTCACACTAACCATCTGGATAAGCTAGAAAAGTTTAATGACACAAAATTTAAGAGATGGCAACATAAAATGTTCGTCTACCTCACGACCTTGAGTCTCGCACGATTCCTTACGGAGGATCCTCCCATTTCTAAGATTAATGATCTAGATGTGACATTATCATTTGATGCAAACGTGCATCTGAAAGTTTATGTGCAAGCGATTTTGACCATTAATATTTGACATCATTCAGATTTCTTGTGTAGAAATTTCATATTGAATGATTTTTCAGATTCACTATACAATGTGTACAATGAAAATAATATGGCCAAAGAACTATGGAAATCTCTTGAATGTAAATACAAAACCGAAGATGCGGGTGCAAAAAAATTTATGGTCGGTCAATTTTTTGGAATATAAAATGCAAAATTAAATACCGGTCTTTAAACAAGCTCAAGAGATCCAAGTTATTTTACACAAAAGTCATGCTGAGGGGATGAATTTTGGAGAAACTTTTCAAGTGGCAGCTATTATTGATAAGTTGCCACCGTCTTGTAACGATTTCAAGTACTACATTAAGCTTAATCTAAAGGAGATGAACGTATAAGAATTGGATGGTACTTTATAGATCTTGTTCCCTATTATACTTAGTGACCACTTTTATGTTCTTTGCATCAATATGTCGAAGAGAGAACTTTTTCCATTGAAAGAAGGAACACAAATGAAAGACAAATGTCTTTTCGCTCATGACATGTTAATAAGTTGAACTTTCTCTAAAACTATTTATAATGTTTATAAATTTTATTTCTTTGATAAAATAGAAAGATGTAATCATGGACTTCATTAAAATTGTCGACTTAGACATCGTCGATTTAATACCTCAATTCTCGTTTAGGGTTTTGTATTTCCATTGGCAATACCCGACTAATAAAACAGATTGCGCAATCTATTATATTAGTCACATGACGACTTATACAGGAGATGAAGCAACGTGGGATTTTTCTTTAACGAAAGAAAATGTGATTTCATAATTTTAAAATTTTTATTGTTTTAGAATTCTCTTTACTAACCTACAAAGACTTGTTTTTTTAAGGCCAAGGAAATGCTTGAGGCTCTGAGAATTAAAATCTTTGTGACGATCTTGAGGTCATGTCTAAATAAGAATTTTCTGGAGCTACTTAAGAAACATAGTCAATATGTTTTTAAAGAAGAGCAGCTGAAAAAGATCAAGATAAGAATTTTATACAATTTGAGCGAGCATTGTAAATAATGAATGTTGTCGATGAATTAACATTGTAAATAATTTTAAATTTTATAGATGATCATTTTACACAATTTGAGTTTTTGGATAATGTATAAGTGTTTTACTTCAAAGAACACAATTTTATAGACGACCGCCAAAATAAATAAATGTTTTACTTCTTTTATTGGGACAAAATGTTCCAAAAATGAACAATTTTAGGAGAAAATGTCTCTAAAGTGAACAATTTCGGGAGAAGAACGTCCCAAAAGTGAACACTTTCAAGAGAAAATGTCCCGAAAGTGTATACTTTCAAGAAAGAACATCCTGAAAGTGAACAATTTTGGGAGAAGAACGTCCCATAATTAAACACTTTCGAGAGAAAAATGTTCCGGAAGTGTTCACTTTCGGGAGAAAAATGTCCCAAAATTGAACAATTTTGGGAGAATAATATCCTAAAAGTATTCACTTTCGGGAGGAGAATGTCCCAAAAGTGAACAATTTCAGGAGAGAACATCCAGAAAGTGAACACTTTCAAATGTCCCAAAAATGAACACTTTTGGTAGAAGAATGTCTCAAAAGTTAACACATTCGAGAAAAAAAATAGTTTTGTCCCAAACTTTTACAATTTCGGGACGTTTTCTCCCAAATTTCAGCACTTTTTCTTTTTCACATTTTCAGTTCATTTATATCTTAATAATTAAGTTTACAAATTTAACATAATTGACTAAACTAATAATCAAGTTACAACATGTTTACAAAATCAACAAAATTAACTATATTAATAATCGAGTTATAACAGGTTTACAAAATTAACATAATTAACTATGTTAATAATCAATTTCATGTTTACAAGCTACAAAATTAACATATTTATTCTTTTGTTGGGTAGTAGGTATTCACATCTATAGTCGACCCTACCTACGAAAGTTGGGATAACGTGAATGAAGTGTCGGGCATTCTCAAATTTGAAGTTGTTGTTTGAGTTGGAATTAGAATTAAAGTTGTAGGATAAAACAAAAAACAATTACAAAAATTTAATAACATGGTAAATAATTAGGACAAATAATAATGCAGTCAGTCAAACATTCTTTCATGATCTCAAGGATGCTTCTTCGAGATTTTCTCAATAAAAGATTGTTTCCTCTTCGTTGGTAGTTGTCCTCAAGCTCTAACTTTCTTAGAAGAGTATATTAAAATCCTATTTATAGAGATAGTTTTGTGCCTTTGTTTGGAGATACTTTTGTGCCTTTGTCCCCATGGTTATCTTCCATAGACAAAAGATGTTTCTTGAAGGCGTTTATGTCGTTGAGCAAATAAGAATATTTTTCTTTAGATTTTTCTCCAAGGTGCTAAATCACTTACATTGATGGGGTTCGAATGTTGTAAAGTTTTTTTTCTTCCCTGGACATATCTGAAACGTAAATGTTTGTGATAATTTGATACCCACGCTTAATATTTTTACGCTATCGGTCCTAGATATAACACATTAATACCTCACCCACCCTCATTTTTTTCAACACAATCATGATATGCCTACACAAAAAACATTTGAACTCAAACATTCGATATTGACATTGACATTTAAAATTGCAGTCCAGTTCGATATAGTTCATTTTGTAAGAAATATCTCTTAAATGTTCTCCATTAACCCTAAAATTTGTTCCTCAACTTGAAATATAAAAGTTGTTCTTTCCTCTTCCAATAATAAGATGTCTCATAACATTATCCCTCTAGCTTGTTCTTGGAAAAACCTAAATATATATTGAGTGTAGAATCTTTGGAATTGTCTTTCGATTGTATAACCACTTATAGTTGGTATGATAGAATTTATCGATTGATAATCCAATTTTTTTTCTTTCTCAATTTTCCTCAATAGAGCCATATCATATTGCTCGACGAATTGTTTGAGGGATATTTTAGAATGCACATAGTCATCAAAGAAGGTGTTCATACTTTCACTCTATTGAGATGTGGACATTCCTGCCAAAAACTGCCCTTTCACATAAACATGTATCCATTTATATCTTTACAAAAATTAAGAATTCAACCAATCATTATCTTCCAGGTGATAATCTTCTATTAGTCTAATCCAATCGTCTTCGCATTGTTGAACAATAATGGAGTTGTATACAATGTTTTTCAGCATTTTCTTTATTATATCGTATTCAGCATGGCTTCCAAGTTTTGTATGAACTTTCTTCATGATATGCCACAAACAAAAACGATGATGAGCTTTAGGAAATACTTTCTCAATTATAATTTCTATAAATTGACATTGGTCTGTGATTATAACATTTGAAGGTCGATCAAGCATACATTCTAACCAAGTTATGAATAATCAAGTGAAAGACTGTGAATCTTTCACTTGACAATAAGGCACATCCAAGTAAAATGGATTGACCATGATGATTGACCCCGACAAATGGAAAAATGGCATGTCATAGCAATTTTTTAAATAAGTTGTATCGAAAGTGATAACATTAGAGAAATACTCATAGGCAGCTCTGCATCTTCCATCTGCCCAAAAACATTTCTAATTCGAGGTTACTCGTCCAAATCAATTAAGTATAAAAAGTTAGAGTTCCTGGTTTTTATTCTTAAAAAATATTTGGTGAGTGCTTCAGCATCCCCACTCTCTAACCTCAACCTTCGTGCTTCTGTAAAGTAATTTTTACATATTCTCTCATCCAAAGACATGTTATCATACCCTCCAGCTTCCACTACAAGGGATTAATATATTTTGGAAACAGTTATTTCACCTTCATCGTTTGTATCTGATCTCCTCTTTGCATTTTTGTCTATTACTTTGTAAGATCTAATATGGCGCAACTTCTCAGGGCTTAATGTATATTTGTGATACTTGTTATAATATATTCCCCTTCATTCTGAACAACTACATTAATCTTAACTTTGTAGTTTGTCTTAGTTCTAGGTCTAGGTTGAAACTTATTTTTTGCCCTAAATTGTTTTTTATAAAACTATTAGCACAACCAATGTTGAAGTATTTCTATTTACCACCTACATTTTTGGTCTCTAACTTGATAACGCCGAATCCAGTTGAGTGGACATGTGATGTGTAGAAATCAAGAACTTCTTCGGAGGAAAATTTCATTCCAACATTGGGAATTTTCCTGCAAAAACTCATTCCAAATTGGTCATTTTGAACTTAAATTAAGTGTAACTGAAAAAAACATCCCAAGAGTGTTCATTTTAGGATGTTTTTTGTACCGAAAGTGTTCACTTTCGGAACAAAAATGTCCCGAAAAATAACATTTTCAGGAGAAATTATCTTGAAAATTAACACTTTCATGACGTTTTCTTCCAAATATGTGCACTTTTAGGACGTTTTCTCCTAAAAATGTCTATTTTAGGGACATTTTTCTCATGAAAATGTGCATTTTTGGGACAATTTTTACCAAAAATATGTCCACTTTCGAGATATTTTTCTCCCGAATAGGCACATTTTTGAACGTTTAATAAAAACATTAGTAAAAATATTTGCACCACCTCCCAACAAAAATGTGTACCTTTCAATTTCTTCAATACTTTATCTCTTGCGATGTTCTCTTTGTATGTTTCCTAAACATTTGACAACATCGTCAATATAGATTTGATTCCAAAACCACTACAAAAAAACGTATGATTTGAAACAAGTACCTCAGCGACCTTATTTGCATTAAAAACGGACTTTAGCAATTTTCTTAATGTTATTTATGAACTTCGCAACTAAATTTACTAGTACACAAAAAATTGCAAATAGTCCAATTTATTTTTTATTAATAATAGAAATCGTGATACAATAAATCTATTAAATAATAAAATTATATTCAACGTAATAATAAAATTATGTAATGTAATACCTTTCGCAATACACAGTATAACGAATATATGAAGATTAAGTAATAAACTTTACACACTTTTTATGCAACCATATCTACATTATATACTTGAAAAATATATTCAACATAAACTGTAATAACTTATAAAATTATGTTAGGATTAGTGACAACAATAGAAGGGGGGTTAAAAATTGTTGTGCTAATTTTCACTTTTAATGTGATTTTAATCCTGTTAAAGATTGAAAATCTATTTCTATTCTTTGAAAAATCGTAGCAAGCTCTTGAACGGTCACTGGTAAAAAAAGGATCTTTACCGACGGTTTTTCCCGAAGGTTTTCTAAACCTCTCCTAAATACTCCCGAGAGGAACAAATCCTTCGGAATTAAAAATAGATTCCGAGTGGGGTGCAAAACCTTCGGGTTTATTAATTATTACCGAAAGTTCTACAAAGAACTTTCGGTTTTTAACTTCCCAAAAAACCCAAAAAAATTCTAAGTCTTGGGTTTGAGTTATATGCGAAGGTTTAGGAAAAACCTTCGGTTTTGAAATCCCTTGGTTTTTTAAATGCGAAGGTTATTCAAAGAACCTTCGGTTTTGCTAATAAAAAAAAATTCAAATTTTTCAAATTGGTTTTTCCGAAGGTTTTTTAATAAACCCTCGGTTTTGAATAATATAAAAACCGAAAGTTTTATGAAAACCTTCGGCCTCAACCTCTATAAATACAAACCCTAACCCTTCTCTTTTTCATTCCGCTTCTCTCCTTTCTCTCTCTTCCGCCGCCGCCGCCGCCGCCTGCCTCCTCCAAGCCGCGGGTTCTTCTCCTCTCTTCAGGTAATTTCTTTGATTTGGTTTTTTTTGTTTTGTTTATTGTAAGATTTAGATTTTTCTTAAGTTTGTATATATATATATTATAGATCTAGATTTATGTTAGTTTACGTTATTTTGTTTGATGAATATATATATATACATATATCTGAAATGCATTTAGGATATGGGTGATGATTCGACATGGAAGAGACTTCGGCGTACATCGGTGAAACTGCATCCGTGTTACCAGAATCTGATAACACAATCTGAAATTGCGGCACGTGAGGAAGAGGTCAGAAAGATGACGCTGGAAATGGAAGAAATCCGACTAAGGGATGCCGAAAGAGGTCGTTTGCTTAGTGAAATCAAAGCGGACCGGGCCGAAATGTCTCAGAGATTAGAGAATCTCGAACAGGAACTTGTCTTGTTGAGGAGTCGACTGAATCAACCACCCCCTCCTTCCACCCCATCTAATAATTAATTTGTAGATTTATTATGGATTTATGACAGTTATGTTTTAATATTTATGAATTATTGTTATTATGTTTGTTTTGTTTGGTTTAATATGTTTTATTAAATAATTATGTTTTGTTGACTTTTCACAATTTTTTAAAAAAAAAACCGCATCGCCAAAACCGAGGGGTTTATTTGAAAACCTTCGGTTTTGACCAATTTTTTTTTTTAAATTAGGGTAAAAACCGAAGGTTTTCAAATAAACCTTCGGTTTTGACCTTACATTAAAAAAATCAGATTTTTTTCTAAGTATGGGGAAGGGTAAAAACCGAAGGTTTTCAAATAAACCTTCGGTTTTGACCTTACATTAAAAATTTCAGATTTTTTTCTAAGTATGGGGAATGGTAAAAACCGAAGGTTTTCAAATAAACCTTCGGTTTTGACCTTACATTAAAAAAATCAGATTTTTTTCTAAGTATGGGGAAGGGTAAAAACCGAAGGTTTTCAAATAAACCTTCGGTTTTGACCTTACATTAAAAAAATCAGATTTTTTCTAAGTATGGGGAATGGTAAAAACCGAAGGTTTTCAAATAAACCTTCGGTTTTGACCTTATATTAAAAATTTCAGATTTTTTTCTAAGTATGGGGAAGGGTAAAAACCGAAGGTTTTCAAATAAACCTTCGGTTTTGACCTTACATTAAAAATTTCAGATTTTTTTCTAAGTATGGGGAAGGGTATAAACCGAAGGTTTTCAAATAAACCTTCGGTTTTGACCTTACATTAAAAATTTCAGATTTTTTTCTAAGTATGGGGAAGGGTAAAAACCGAAGGTTTTCAAATAAACCTTCGGTTTTGACCTTACATTAAAAATTTCAGATTTTTTTCTAAGTATGGGGAATGGTAAAAACCGAAGGTTTTCAAATAAACCTTCGGTTTTGACCTTACATTAAAAAAATCAGATTTTTTTCTAAGTATGGGGAAGGGTAAAAACCGAAGGTTTTCAAATAAACCTTCGGTTTTGACCTTACATTAAAAAAATCAGATTTTTTTCTAAGTATGGGGAATGGTAAAAACCGAAGGTTTTCAAATAAACCTTCGGTTTTGACCTTACATTAAAAATTTCAGATTTTTTTCTAAGTATGGGGAAGGGTAAAAACCGAAGGTTTTCAAATAAACCTTCGGTTTTGACCTTACATTAAAAATTTCAGATTTTTTTCTAAGTATGGGGAAGGGTATAAACCGAAGGTTTTCAAATAAACCTTCGGTTTTGACCTTACATTAAAAATTTCAGATTTTTTTCTAAGTATGGGGAAGGGTAAAAACCGAAGGTTTTCAAATAAACCTTCGGTTTTGACCTTACATTAAAAATTTCAGATTTTTTTCTAAGTATGGGGAAGGGTAAAAACCGAAGGTTTTCAAATAAACCTTCGGTTTTAACAATTCCCAAAAAACTTCTGATCAAGGTGAAGACCGAGAGATATATTTAAAACCTTCGCAAATACACATCAAAAACGAAAGTTAATTTTATAACTTTCGGTTTTCACACTACCTAGTTTGTTCAATTATTTTGTTTTTAACCCACTAATCTTAACTTCTAACTAATATAATCATTTTCGTGTTCTATTTTAAAAATTAATATTGTGTTTCATGTTCAAATATTTATGATTGTGTTTGATTATTATAGAGAAGTCTATATGAATGTTCATGCATGTTTGATTATCTTATGAATGTAGGTAATGTTTGATCATATGGATTGTGCAATTTTTTAAAGACATCAAATGTGGTAAATTAATATTGTTATAGGTCATTAGAATGTGAAAAACCAAACAATTTAACAATTTGTCAAGTGCTAATTCCGAAAGTTATATAATTAACTTTCGGAAATAACCATCAAAACCGAAAGTTTTCTATAAACTTTCGGATTTTACATTTTTCAAGAACGAGGGTTTTAAATAAACCCTTCGGTTTTGATGTATATTTCCGAAAGTTAATTATATAACTTTCGGAATTAGCACTTGACAAATTGTTGAATTCTTTGGTTTTCTACCTTCCAATCTAGACTCCTAAGTAATATAATCAAGTGTGTATTTTTATTTTAAAAATTTAAATTGTCTTTAATGTTAAAATGTTTATGAATGTGTTTGATTATATATAGAAGTGTATATGAATGTTTTATGTTTAATCCTATGTATTTGTGTAATGTTTGATCATATGGATTGAGAAATGTTTTAAGGATATCAAATGTGTTAAATTAATGTTGTTCAACGTTATTAGAAAGTGAGAATCCAAATAATTTAATAAGTTCTCATGTTGTAAAACCGAAAGTTAAATATATAACTTTCGGAAATATGCATAAAAAACGAAAGATTTACCAAAGCCTCTCGTTTTTGTGTATTTAAATTTAATTGTAAAAATGTACTTAAACATTACAAACCGAGAGTTATATTAAAACTCTCGGAATTTAAACATCAAAAACCGAGAGTTATAGCAAAACTCTCGGTTTTTGAATATAATAAAAACCGAGAGTTATAGCAAAACTCTCGGTTTTTGAATATAATAAAAACCGAGAGTTTTCATATAACTCTCGGTTTTTATTATATTCAAAAACCGAGAGTTTTGCTATAACTCTCGGTAACCAAGTATTTAATTAAAAAAAAAACCTCTCTTTCTCTTTTCCCCGTTTCTTCTCCGCTTTCTTCCTCTCCAGCCGCGCGCCCTCTCCAGCCAATCCTCTTCTCCAGCGCCGCCAAGACTCCGTCCGGTAGAAGAAGACGACGCCGCCCGTAGAAGACTACGCCGCCAAGACCCCGCCCCTGTTGAAGCCTCGAAGAATCCCTCCGATTGAAGATCTGACTCCCTCCGGTTGAAGAACTGCCGCCGCACCTCCGCCGCTCTCAACCGTGCCTCCGCCGTCCACCTGATTGAAGGTAAGTTTCTTAATTTAGTGTTAGTTTTTAGTATTTGTTAGATGTAGGGTTAGTTTTTAGGATTTGTTAGATTTAGGGTTAGTTATATTTGAAGCCTGCCAAGTGTTTGACAAAATGTCTGTGAGAGCATTTGGTTATGTATATGTTAGATTCATGTTATATATGTTATATTTGGTTTGTAATTGTTAGATTTAGGTTGAATTATGTTAGATTTTGTTTAGATTGTTATTTATTAGTTTAGATTGGCTTGATTTTGGTTATTTTGAGGTTTGATTTTGGTTTGATTAATGTGAAAAATTGGTTTACATTGGATTTGATTTAGGTTTGGTTAATTGCTTTGATTGATGTTTATTGATTTTGATTTAGGTTTGGTTATTAGGTTTGATTGATGTTTATTGATTTTGATTTAGGTTTGGTTATTAGGTTTGATTAATGTACAAAATTGGTTTATATTGAGTTTGTTTTTAGGATTTGTTAGATTTAGGGTTAGTTATATTTGAAGCCTGCCAAGTGTTTGACAAAATGTCTGTGAGAGCATTTGGTTATGTATATGTTAGATTCATGTTATATATGTTATATTTGGTTTGTAATTGTTAGATTTAGGTTGAATTATGTTAGATTTTGTTTAGATTGTTATTTATTAGTTTAGATTGGCTTGATTTTGGTTATTTTGAGGTTTGATTTTGGTTTGATTAATGTGAAAAATTGGTTTACATTGGATTTGATTTAGGTTTGGTTAATTGCTTTGATTGATGTTTATTGATTTTGATTTAGGTTTGGTTATTAGGTTTGATTGATGTTTATTGATTTTGATTTAGGTTTGGTTATTAGGTTTGATTAATGTACAAAATTGGTTTATATTGAGTTTGTTTTTAGGTTTGGATATTTGGTTTCATTGATATTTATTGAGATTATGTTAGAATTGAATTGTTTGGATTAGATTGGGATTTTGGTTATTAGATTTGGTTTGAAATTGTTTGATTAATGTTAGATTTAGGTTATATGTTCAATATTTTGGTTAGATTTGGTTTTTATATAGGTTTGTTAGATTATATTTTGTTTGGTCTATGATTTAGTTTGAACTTTGGTGGATTTATGTCAAATTTAAGTTTGACATTATGGTTTGATTTTGTCTGATTTTGGATTAGGACCGTACGTCTCTTGAAGATCGCCGAGGTTATTCCACCTTCAGCTGCCTCCTCCACCGTCGCCGCCACAACTGCTGAAAAAGGTCAGTTTTTAAGGATTTTCATGTTGTTAGGATTATATTGGATTTTAGGTATGAATTGAATTGTTTGAATTAGATTTTATTATGTTAGATTTGGTTTATGTATGAATAAATTAGATTTTAAGTTAGAATTGCATTGTTTGCACTATATTGAATTTTAGGTATGAATTGGTTATTTGAATTAGGCAAGATTGAAGAATGCCGTGCTAGATTGGTTAAATTAGGTTAGATTAGATTTGAAATGTTTATGATGAAAAATTGTTTGTTTAGGTGGAATTTGGCTTGGATAATGTTAGATTATGTTTGAAATGTATATGAATGACATATTAATGTTTCTTTAGGTGAAATTTGGCTTGGATAATGTTAGATATTGTTGAAATGTATATGAATGAAATATTGTTTGTTTAGGTTGAATTGGGCTTCGATAATGTTAGATGAAATTGATTATTGGTTGGATAATGATAGATTAGATATAAATTATGTTAGCATTATGTAAGCCTAATTAATTTAGACAAATTTAAGTTAATAATAATGCGGGTTGTTTTCCATTTTATTAGAAATATGGAAGTACCCGATAAAAGCTGGATGACCTTACGTCGAGATCATCCAGATTACGAGGAAGGTGTTGACAAATTCCTCGAGTATGCTGTTAGGAATACATCCCGACAAACCGTGAAATGTCCCTGCGTGAAATGCTTGAACACGCCGTTTATGGAAATAGACGAAGTGAAGACTCACCTCATCGTTTATGGAATAAATATTCATTATGAGTATTGGTATTTTCATGGAGAAAAGAGACGCACTACTCAAGTGGTTAATGAAGATGTCGATGAAGATGCCGATGACTACGATGATGATGACGACGATGATCAGTCGGAGGATGCCGTGCCGGAATTCAACGATCCGAGACCGGAGATGAATAATACAGTTAATGAACAGGTCAACGAAGAACGATATATGCACGAATTTATAAACGATATGTTCCCAAACGTTAATGACGGCCCGGATAACGATGAACCAGTCGAAGATGCGCATAGATTTTATAAATTGCTTGATGATTCCAAACGACCATTGTATGAAGGTGCTCGAATAACGAAATCATCGGCACTACTGAAACTACTTCACATAAAAAATGTATGTCAATGGACGAATTCTTCGTTCGATATGTTGCTGCGTCTGCTTAAAGACTACATATTACCGATTGACGCTCAATTGCCAAATTCGTACTACGAAAGTAAAAAATTCATTACTGATATCGGGCTAAAATATGACAAGATAGACGCATGTAAGAACAACTGTATGCTATTTTGGAAGGACGACATAAATGAAGATTCTTGCCGAGTTTGCGGTCTTTCAAGATGGAAAGTCGACCAAACAAGTGGGACAGTTCGGGAGAAGCAAAACGGGAAATTCATTCCAAAAAAGGTGTTGAGATATTTCCCTTTAATACCAAGACTGCAAAGACTATACATGTCCTCAAAAACGGCTCCAATGATGAGATGGCATAAAGAAGGAAGAGTTGACAGTGATACGTTGAGACACCCCGCTGATTCCTTAACTTGGAAGACGTTTGATGAAAATTATACAGATTTTGCTTCAGAATCCCGAAACGTAAGACTTGGTTTATCAAGCGATGGATTTCAACCATTTGCAAATGGGAAAAAATCATACAGTGTTTGGCCGGTAATTCTCGTCCCTTATAATGTGTCACCCACGACTTGCATGGATTCTAGCAATTTCATTTTATCTATGTTAATTCCGGGTCCAAAGAGTCCGGGAGATGCAATTGACATATTTCTCCAGCCATTGATCGATGAGTTGCATGAACTGTGGCAAACAGGTGTGAAAACGTTTGATGCACACACCTCGCAATACTTTAACATGCGAGCGGCGTTGTTGTGGACCATTAACGACTTTCCCGCATACGCGAATTTATCAGGCTGGAGTACGAAAGGTAAATTTGCTTGTCCTTGTTGTAACAACGACACGGTATCCCTTCGATTGGTCCATGGTTCCAAACAATGTTACTTGGGTCACAGACGTTTCCTTCCACCGAAGCACAAATACAGAAGGGATAAAGAGTCGTTTGATGGTCGAACTGATTATAGGGATCCCCCTAGATTGTTAACGGGCCAAGAAAGTTATGAGCAAGCACGTGACCTAGAAGACATTATTCTTAGTGCGGATATGAGCAAGAGAACCAAGATATATCATGAAACGCGGGGCGACAATTGGAACAAACTTAGCATTTTCTTCCGTCTACCTTATTGGAAATCGCTATTATTGAGACATAATTTGGATGTGATGCATATTGAGAAAAATATTTGTGATAGCGTGTTGGGAACAATAATGAATGTGAAAGAGAAGACTAAGGATGGTCCTAAAGCTCGTAAAGACTTAGAACTCTTGGGCATAAAATCATGGTTACATCCTATAAATGATGAAGGAGTTGTTCATTATCCAGAAGCGCCTTTCACTTTGACATCCGAAAATAAAATACGTCTTTGTAACTTCTTGAAAGATCTCAAGTTGCCTGATGGGTTTTGCTCAAATATCGGGGGTTGTGTAAATTTGGAAGAGAAAAAACTTTCGGGATTAAAGAGTCATGATTGTCACATTTTGTTGGATTATCTAATTCCTTTAGCAACTCGTGGATTGCTTCCAGAGTATGTGTATGATGCGTTAGTAAATTTGTCTCGTTTCTTTCGGTTGTTGTGCTTCAAAGAGTTGATTCAAGAGGACCTTGAACAATTGTACATGGATATTACATTGACACTGTGCAAATTTGAAATGATTTTTCCGCCGTCAATCTTCGACATCATGATGCATCTCCCGGTTCACTTGTCATTTGAGGCTTTGCTTGGAGGACCTGTTCAGTATCGATGGATGTATCCCTTTGAACATTACATGGGTACAATGAAAAGATATTTGCGGAATAATAACCACCCCGAAGCCTCTATAAGCGAGAGCTATCTTGTTAACGAAAGTATTAGCTTATGTGCCAGGTATATGGAGGAACAAGATCAAGAAAATGCACAACCTGAAATCTCGGGGATTTCAATATTTGCATCATTGGAAGACCTATCCAACGGAAAAGTATACAACTTGGATTATATAGATCGAGTGACAGCTCATTCTTACATTTTGAAAAATTGTCCCGAAGCAGAACCTTTTTACATGTAAGTTTCAAAGTTGCTGTTACTAATTAGCATTAAAGAGTGTTACTAATTAGCATTCGATCTATTTGCAGAGATTATAACAACGAGTCCAGTGGAGAAACGTTTGCCGCATATTTCAAGCATCGAGTGAGTAAATTACAAACCATATATCCTAACTCTTTTTATTCATATTAACAACTACATTTCGGATACATATATAGGTCGCCCATTTAGCAGAAAGTAACGACATATCAAGAGACCTCAAGATCTTAGGAGAAGGTCCAAGTATGTACTCGTCTATGTATGTTTGGTGTAAAGTAAATGGATTCAAATTCTGTACAGAAAAACACGACGAAGGTTTGACAACTCAAAATAGTGGGGTGGTTGTTGAGGGATACAACGGATCTGAAACTATGTCATACTACGGAGTTTTGACGGATATAATCGAATTACAATACTATTATCACAAACGAGTTGTTTTATTCAAGTGTAAGTGGTTTGATACACACTCGGGGGGACTAGGAGTGAAAGTGGATAAATATGGCTTCGTAAGTGTAAATGTAAACCGAATATTGAAAACGCAAAGTCAAGACCCGTATATATTGGCGAGTCAAGCAAAACAAGTATTCTACGCCCCTGATATGTCAGCCCGACCCGGTTGGAAGATTGTGACAAAAATAAAACCGCGGTTTACAAACATATAGTTCAGATTAATTAATTAGGAAGATTTAATTATGTTTTTAACTTTATATTCATTTTTATTACTACTTTATTTCAAGTATTCACTCATTTTTATTAATGATGTGAATTAAGAATGTCTGAAGGTCCTAAAACAACTTGGAAGAGTATGAGGAAGACACCCAAGAAATTGGATAAGAGTTACCAAAACCTACTTGCCCAATCCGAGTCGTTAAAGCAACGAGGATCGTCTTCGAGAGACCAACCACCGATTCCTGTGGCCCCGATAGCTACTGCGCCTCCCCGAACATACGAGACTGAAGACGATATTGATGACATCGCAGAGTATATAGAGAGCACATTCGCTGATAACGTGCCTAGCGATGAGGCTGAAGACGAGGGTCTTGAGGAGCCTATCGAGGAGCAGGATGACGAGGAGGAGCACGGGACCACTCCCGACCCATCATCGACAGGTATTTCGTTTACAAATTAGTTAGTGTTTTAGGAAGACTAGCCTCGTTTCTGGAATTCTTCTTTGTAAGAATCTTCAAATATTGGTTGTTAGAGTAAGAATTGTTGGTCAGTTATTCAGCGACATTTTAGACCGCTTCTTCGACACGGCGTTGGTGCATTCAGATCTCTAAAGGACGAGGAAGGCTCCTACGATGATTGCGAAGTTATTGCACCGTCGTAGAGGAAGTTACCTACGGTAACCACCTTTTGTATTCTCAGATCCGCAAGGGAATCGTCCTTGGATTTCTCTACTTGTCATTTCTTCGTCTCAAAATGCCTATATGAGGTCGCCATTTCTTTGGCGAGACTCCATCGCATTGAATTCCTATCTTCAGAGTATCATCGAAGCCAAAACAGAACTCCACTAGAAAGGATGACTTTCTATATTGGAAGAATATAGCATGTTCTATTCTTCGACTTCGGATTCCAGCAACGTTTGGACGAACGGTAAGGTGACAAGAAGAGACAGGATTCCTATGAGACCGGGGCGGTCTTCGTCTGTTGTCGGAGATTCTTTGTGTAGCCTTGGGAGCCAGCAAGGCACAGTTCAGAGAAGACGAACGGGCGACAACTTTTCTTTGTTCTTCTTTTTGATTTCCCAAGGTTCTAGGGGATGTTCAAAGAAACTCATGGACATTCCATTAGTCTAAATTTGCCTATAATGTTTAAATCTGGAATTATTTCTTGAATTAGAATTAATTAGGCCCCTAGACTTTCCACTTTGGGTAATTTCAACTCCAAACTTCTATATTCGAAATATTTTCAAAGATTTCGAATTCATTTGACCCCTAGACTATTGTCAACGTCCAATTCGGACTTCTGACTTTATATTCGTTTAATTTTGGATATAAAGTTTCAATTTCCAATTTTTGAGAAATTTCTTAAGGCTTGTTTGGATTCCTTTTATTCCAAACAACCTTATTTTTTTAAATGGAATCTCCAAACGATTTTATAAAAAATCAAAAAAAAATCAGGGATGGTTTAAAATATTATTTTCAACAAAAATAATATTTTCCCATAATATTTGGGGCTCATTTGAAAAATAGCTTACTTTGGAATGCTCATTTTGGGTGCTCCATAGTCCAAAAAATTATTAAATTTTCGCAATAGGTTCATAAAAATATTTTTAACCTCCTTGAAAATTTTCAGAATTTTAGAAACATTTTCGGAAAAAAAAAACTCATTTTATCGGAGTCATATTGGGCATCTCATAACCCCAAAAATTTGTGTATTCGAGAGCAAAGTGTTCCTAAAAATATCGATATGCACAAGAACTCTCGGGGTTTTCTAATTCTTTTGGGAAAATTCTCAATTTCGATTGTTACATACTTCGGAGCTAAAATTCCCCCCTTCATTTTCTTTAATCCACATTCTCATGAAATAGTGAAGTCCTTCATGTGCAAGGATTCACAGTCTATCAACAAGCAAACAATCAAGCAATTTAGCAAATTTGAGAGTTCACATTGTTGTTCATATATGTGGACAAGGAGAGCATTCAAGGATCCATTTCATTTTTTATGCCTAAGAATATCAACGAGAGTCCAAAATTAGATTTGGACTAAGAATAAGATATCTTGTTAAATAGACTTAAGACACGATAAATGGACATTCAAGAATTCTAATAGTTTGGTGTCAATCTTTATTATAATATAATCAAGAGCTAGGATTACTCCTTCTATATTAGAGGCAATGTTAGGACACTCACAAACAAAAGAATTTTGAACTCATAATGCAAATGTGTAACGTACCTTCACAAACAATGGTCAACTACATAGGAGTAGAGACTATCCCACGGGATAGGCATGTAGAATATAGTTTATGCAGCCCTTTCCTCATGCGTAACCAAGCACCAAATCCTTAATTTATGAATACTTTGTTTTCTTTCTTTAGTTTCTTTGTGAAGTAAACTAAAGTGCAAACTCTTAAAGTCAACCGAATTATTACGTTTTCAACATGTACTAATCTAGAACTTGTACGGGCCAAGCATAGAAAGATCTATGATATAAAATTTCACTTTAGTTCGTCGTCTCAAACAGATAGGACAACATCCTCTATGGATAGTTCTCTTATCTACTTTTTGTGAGATTCGATAAAAAGGTAAGTCATGGGGTTCTATAGTGTAGCTTTCTAAGAACAAACAGTTTTCTTAAAGTGTGTGGGTTGTGTTTACAATTTAAATTCTTTAATGCGTCTCCTCCATGGGCGGAGCACTCGAAAGGATAGGTAAGACATGGGATCGACCAACTTCGGATCGCAGAAAATGCACTTAAAGACGAAGCATTCGAATGGATATATCTATCTTAGGATTATATCTTTCATGCCCTAAAAATACAAGACGTTTCATTCCATTTTTTATTTCAAAATTATTTTTATAATTTTGAAACCTCAAACCATTTTTTAAAAATCCAAGAAAAATAGAAAATTATTTCAAAATATTTTAACAAACAAATATTTTGGGTTTATTTTTAAACCTTGATGCCTTCAAAAGTGATATTATTCAGGTACATTCTTCTTCAATCGTCGTCATCAGCTACAGGTACTAGCATTTAAATATTATTGTTATAGTTTTAAATATCTGAAAACATGTGCATCTCTAACGTTATACAACCAATTTTCTAAAGGCCAAGATTTAATAAAGTATAGACCTTTTTTAACCGGTACGAAGAATATAGTGTGAAAATCATTTTTCAAGTATCATCAATTACAAATCAAAAAAAAACTCTAGTTAAAAATACATTTGTATACGTATACATTTTATAGATTTTAAAAAAAATCAATTGACGACTTTTTATCAAATAAATAGTCTTTCAAATTAATTATTTTTAATTAATTAAAGATTTCTTTAAAACAATTTTTTATTTGATTATCTCAAATCTGAAAGATTATTTGAAATTTGATCAAAAATTAATTATTATTGTTGGGTCAAATTATTTTGACTAAGTGTTGAAATAATTTATCCCCTGATATTTTGATAATGAAATAATTCATAAGTTTCAATACAGGCGTATTGAGATAGCATGTTATTAGACTTGAATCTAATGAGGACCATTAGACCGATTTTGATCTCCATTCGCATAAAATTAGACGCAGGTCTAATAGAATTAGACGCACAGTCTAACTCAACGGAGTTAGACGGGCAGTCTAATAGTCTAAAGGAATTAGACGTAAGTCTAATAGAATTAGACGTACAGTCTAACTCATCGGAGTTAGACGTGTAAGTCTAATAGACGTGTAAAGAATTAGACGGGTAGTCTAATGAATACACGGAATTAGACTTACAGTCTAACTCATCGGAGTTAGACGTGTAAGTCTAATAGACGTGTAAAGAATTAGACGGGTAGTCTAATGAATACACGCAATTAGACGTAAGTCTAATAGAATTAGACATACAGTCTAACTCATTGGAGTTAGACGTGTAAGTCTAATAGACGTGTAAAGAATTAGACGGGTAGTCTAATGAATACACGGAATTAGACGTTAGTCTAATATAATTAGACGTACAGTCTAACTCATCGGAGTTAGATGTGTAAGTCTAATAGACGTAAAGAATTAGACGGATGGTCTAATGAATACGCGGAATTAGACGGGTTGTCTAATTAATTGAAAGTTAGACGTGAGTCTAACTCCTTCAGACAAGTCTGAGGTAGAACCGGAATTAGACGTGGTAGTCTAACTCAGTGGAGTTAGACGTACCGGTCTAATGGTTATTATAATTAGACGGGTTGTCTAATTAATTGAAAGTTAGACGTGGGTCTAACTCCTTCAGACAAGTCTGAGGTAGAACCGGAATTAGACGTGGTAGTCTAACTCAGTGAAGTTAGACGTACCGGTCTAATGGTTATTATAATTAGACGGGTTGTCTAATTAATTGAAAGTTAGACGTGGGTCTAACTCCTTCAGACAAGTCTGAGGTAGAACCGGAATTAGACGTGGTAATCTAACTCAGTGGAGTTAGACATACCCGTCTAATGGTTATTGAAATTAGACGCGAGTCTAATTATATTAGACCAGGCGGTCTAATAGACGCTTTTCATTAGAAGGAGTTGACTTATTTCATTAGACTAATTTCTCCAAATCCGTCTAACTGAAATACGTCTAATGCTCTGTTCAAGAAGTACGCTTGAATCTAGCATTTCTCCTACCCACGTGTTATAGCTGTACCCTACTTCTGCTCCACTTTTCTGTGAAGATTAGTACAACAGTTATATGCATCCAATCAAGGAATGCCATGTAAGAGAATTTTCCTCACATTACCCGTTTTGCAGGTACATCCCTGATGGAATATTCGGCGCACTACCAGTTCGGTACGGCCACGATCCTTGTGCTCAGAACCTGCTGTGTACAATGGAGGCTTTCCAATGGAAGAGTGCCACGTATCATTGGTGGTGGTGATAATGGTGTTGGTATGTATGAAATTAAAGATATCTTAATATAAGACTAAAATGAAAATGGTCATTGGTGGTGGTATATATATATGGGGATACAAAATTAAAGGAGAAGATATAAGACTAAAATGATAATAGTGGTTGTATATGAGAATGTGATCAAATGTGTTGTCGTTTAGAAAAATCATTAAACAATTTTTTTTTATCAAATCATCTTTATTTGGTTTTCCTCTTCAGTTTTTTTATAAAATAGCTTGAACTGGATAAAATTATTATTGACCTACGGGTCTAATATTATATAATATAAAGATATTATTTTTCCTAGAATATAAGGTGTTGCACTAAATCGTAATTTGTAAAAGAGTGAGAAATATATGATGACGATGAAATATTTTTTTCAATGAACTCATTCGATTCACATCCGTAAATCTTGACTACATTACTAAAATGGTAAAATTTAAGATCATTCATTTTTTTCTATTGATTTATCATTATTATCAGGTATGATTGTATGAAGATTATAAAAAATTAAAAAATTGTCAATTTTATGTGTTTATTACATTTTAATATGTCACTTGATTTAACGTATTTAACGAGATTACAATTATTTTTTTCTTCTATAATATAGGTCAACATTTTCAATCTTTTTTGGGAAAAACGACTTAGCGTCATTTCATTAAAAATTCCCAAAAACGGGATAAAAAACCACGAGTTTAAGAGATCATTCTAGACAGACCTAAAATGATTTTGAAGTCGTAACATTCTGAATAAAAGCTAAAAAGCTAAAAACGTAAATGAATTATCTGTTTATAATAGTGAAGAATCATGCAAATATTTACCCCTTATATATTTCTCTAATATGGCTCACGGTTCTCATATTTTTTTTTGAGTATTTTGGTTTTAAAATTTATATAAAGACTTTTTTAGAGGAGCTAAGTAAATTTGGCGATATTAAAAAGTTTAAATATTTGTGACAATTTTGTAGATCAAATGGTAAAAGACTTTTACATCAATAATTTTTCTTAATTACAGTTTTTTTAGATATCATTATATAAAAAAACAGCATAATGCAAGTTTGCAACATCTACGTTCAAGCGAGGAAAAACATACAACAAATTTACTAAATAATTTGAATGGATGCTTGATAATTTACATTGACTTTATATAAATAATATTAACATTTTTTTATTAATATAATTATAATTTGTTTTTTATAATGATTTATGAGGATGATCAACTTCTCATAAATGATAGACTTTCGTGAAGACATGTGTAGTCAATGCGAGAAACATATATACAACTGTTGTGCCTATTATAATATTATGCATCTAAAAAAATATTGATAGTTAATGAATTTATATTATTTTTTATTCTTAAAAATCAAATTTTTCATTACTATTATCACAAAAGTTAACACAAAAGTCTGACTACTTTCATGTCAAAACTCCTAAAATTGAATTAAGGGTAACAAAATACACTTTTTTCCATTATTATTTTTTAAATAATTTATACACATTTTATGGCTTAACGACAAATTATCCTAAGAAATAATTGTAAAGATTATTTTTCCAAACTAAAAGTTGAGTCATCTAATAAAATTTTGTCATTTTAACTTATATATTAAATTATTCTTTATTCGTTTTAAAATTTGTTTGACATTATGCACAAATTTATTTTTAATATGCTAAATTATAATATTTTTTGGTCAACAAATAATGTTTTTGACATTTTGTGTCTAAAATTGATTATAATACTCATTATCTCCTAATAATTATCATATTATTTTTTAAATAATTTATGCATATTTTTTAAATCTTCATACACCGGTTAGTGAAAAATCCATTCAAATATTTATACATTTTATGGTTATCAGACGACGAAATACCCTAAAGTGTAATTGTGAAGATGATTTGTCCAAGCTAAACATTGAGTCATCTAATAAAATATTATCATTTTAACTTATATATTAAATTATTTTTTATTCGTTTTAATTTTTTTTTGACATTATGCACTTATTTGTTTTTAATATGATAAATTATAATATATTTTAGGTCAACAAATAATGTTTTTAATATTCTGTATCTAAAATTGATAATAATACTCATTATCCCTTACTAATGATCATAATACTCATTATTTCCTAATTTTGTAATTATTTGTTTATTTTAATTATGAGAATGTTTATTTTAATATGTTTTCTAAAATTTATGATTATTTTCAGTTAAAATTTTTGTTTATATTTACACATAAATTCAACTTTATTAAAAATGATCGAAGTGCTACGTGAAAATATATTGATGGTTAAAATATATAAATTCAATGAGTTGGTTTGAGTAAGAATACTAGACGAGAAATTGATTAAATTTATGAATAAATGTGAAATGAAATATTTGATTAATAAAATAAAGTTAAAATTTCGAGTAGAATGTTTGATAAAATAATAGTATTAATATGGAAGGAAACTAATATTAATATTTTTTAAATTAAAAATTATTTATATTATTTTTTGTTCAAATATATTTATATATCTTATTTATTTTTTTGTCTTTTAATATTCATATTTTAAAATTATTAATTATTTATATATATATATATATATATCCATAAAATATAATAAATATGTAATATATATTATTAAATAATAAAATTTAAAAAAAATATTTTGACATATTTTAAATTGTTAATAAAAAATTGTTATTTTATTTTATAGTTGTGTGGTATAATTTTACATAAAATATTATACTATAAAATTATTTTTATAACTATTTATGAATGAAATAATTTTATAAAATTTATTTTTTATTTATATTTTATTTATCTTTATTTTATAACTACACATATCCAAAGCATGATATCTTAGCTAGTTAAATTAAAATTAGTCATATATATATATATATATATATAATATATATATATATATATATTATATATATATATTATAATAGTCAAATTATATAAAAAAAAAAGTTAGACCTAACATGTAGTTGAATAATTACTTTTTAATAGAAATTCATATAAAAAATATGAACAAGAAGATCTCTTCATTTCTCTTTGTGAAAAAATATATTTTTTTCTTCGTGTTTGAATATTTCTTTTACTAAAATATTTAAGAAGAAGAAAACCTCTTAATTTTCCTTTGTAAAAAATAATTTCACACTAATAAGTTAGGTCTAGTTTATAATAAACTTTTAAACAAACATATTATAAATCTTACAAATAATAACTCACTTTAGAAATAATTTGTCCATATATTTAAGGTCAAATATTTAATATATGAAAGAGTGAACAAAAAGAACTAAAAAAAACCATATGAATCTTTTGTATTAAAAAAAAATACTAATATTACAGATGCAAAATAATTAATAATATGTAAGTAAAAATTTAACATTGCTTAAAAATTGAAATAAAAGATAGATTATGCATTGAAAAATTTATAAACCTATATCTATAATATTTTGACATGTTTTGCAACATTATATTTTAGTTTTTAAAAGTAGGTATAGTAGTTTTGATTTCTTAAATAAAGATCTACCTATTCCACTATTTGAAAATTTATAATCATAGTTATTGGAAAATTATTCTTAAAATTTTAGTTTTGGATGTGCTTAATTGTATTTATCTGTATTATAGTATTTACTCTCTTCATATATTCTTGTTTTTTATTTAAAGAATTTAGAGTACAACTTTATTAATCAATAGACTTAATTTACATGTAGGTGTAAAACATATGTTTCACATTTTAAACATGTATCTCTTATTATCGCTACATTTCTTAGTGTAGTGATAAGCAACTTCTCTTTTTTGGAATTAATTGTGATTTATAAACTAAAACACTTAATATAATGTTTAACAAAATATAATAGTAAAACACTTAAGGGAACAATGCACCCAATGGTTGGGCCGAAAATGCCCATGCGCCTGGGGTTGGGCCGAACTAGGCTAATGCGTGTTGGAAAAAAACCCTAATATTGAGTATAAATATGTGTTTTGTTTTTCCTAAGCATAATCGCCCACATCTTTGATTGTATTCCTCTACGGTCTTTTCTTATCTTTTCTGTCTAGAAGTAATTATTTTGGTTATCATTGAGTTGTTAGTTAGATTCTGAAGTATTAATATTTGACACATGAGGTTTCACATGGATACTATTAGTTGTATAATGGATTTTGTTCTCAATCTAAGACTTGTGATGTTAGTAAGTTTTTTGGACATATCTTTAATCTTTATGAGTCTACAAAAACTTTAAAGTGCATATTCAAGACTAAATTAAAGGATAGAAGGTATAATATAATTGTGTATCCTCTTTAATTAATGTGTTCATATTCTTTTGGTTATAAAATTTCACACTAATAATTTAAATTATTGTTGTTACAAGTACTCTCATTCATGGAATTCGGGAACAGCCCCATCGATGATGCATCCTCTGCAGTGAGTGCCGGAAGGAGGAAATGGGCTTTCCTTGATATGGGTTTTCCACCCCTAGGCGGCATCACCCACTCCTCTCTTTCTACCATTAGAGTTACAATTGACTGTCTAGCCATTGATGCAAACCTTTGACAGAGAGGGTGATAGCTAGTGAGGGAGATATACAGCAAAAGTGAAATAGACAAAGAAGATGAAATTAGAATATGTAGAAAATAGAAATCCCAAAAACTATTAATTACTTTCTTTATATGATCAAATTAAATTGAGGAGATCTCAAATAGATTACACACTTATTTTTTTACTTAATTTTCCATCTTCTTTTAGTAATTATTTAAAAAAGGGTTATTTGATTTTCAAATATATTTTTATCTATTTATGATAATTCTTTTATGTAATTAAACTTTTTTTTTTAAACATAAAAACAATATCATTTAGTTTTTCAAAATCAAAACTTAAGAATATAGAATTCATTTTACATTATAAAAAATGCAAGTGTTAATCTTTATAACTGATAACAGAGACGGTGATAGCTAGTGAGAGATATACAGCAAAAGTGAAATAGACGAAGAAGATGAAAGTTTGAATATATATGTAGAAAATAGAGATCCCAATATTATTTGCTGATATGATCCAATTAAAAATTAAGGAGATCTCATATATAGATTACAAAATTATTTTTTTACTTAATTTTCCCATCTTCTTTTAGTAATTATATAAAAAAAAAAAGGTTATTTGACTTTAAATATATTTTTATCTATTTATTACAATTCCTTTATATAATTAAATTTTTTTTAAACTTAAAAACAATATTATTTACGTTTTCAAAATCAAAATTTAAGAATATAGAATTCATTTGACATTATAAAAAGTTAGTGTTAATCTAGTATAAGAAAGTTACAAGATTGCTGATACACTTAAAAATTAAGGAGATCTCATCTAGATTACATAATTACTTTTTTTACTTAATTTTTCTATCTTCTTTTAGTAATTATTTAAAAAAATTATTTGATTTTTTATCTATTCATTATAATTCCTTTATATAATTAAACTTTTTTTTAAACTTAAAAACAATTTTATTTAGTTGTTTTAATTAATTTGTTGATATAATCTCATTATAAATTAAAGAGATCTCATATAAATTATAAAATTATTTTTTTCCTTAATTTTCCCATCTTCTTTTAGTAATTATATAAAAAAAGGTTATTAGACTTTAAATATATTTTTATCTATTTATTACAATTCCTTTATTTAATTAAACTTTTTTTTTAAACTTAAAACAAGGGACAGTTGTCACACGCTGCCCGCTCAAAATATCGAACAGTCATCTCTTAATAACATGAAGACACGTGTCTATCAAGTTTAAAGAAAATGACTAATATACCCTCATTTTTAATGATTGTTTCTTGAAAAATGACGTCTAACATTTATTAATGGGCCATACCCCTAGAATAGACGGTTATTCAGTATTTCCATCTTTCATCTATATAAGGATATTCCTGCATGATTTTGAAAACTTTCAATCTCTTGAAATTCCTAAGAACCCTAGTTTTCTTGCATTTCTCTCACTAAAACTCTCTGAAATATCATATCGATTCATATTCTCTCAAAATGGTGAAGAAAATCACGCTCGGTCACTGTACTTTGCAGGTGGACTTTCCATCAGTGTACACCTTTGATCAGCCAGAGGTGGTGAAGATGTTCCAAACCCTAGAATATTCTGGGTTGAGGAAGTATCTGGGCGGACCGTTAATCTTCTATGAAGATGAAGTTCGCGAGTTCTTCAAAACGGCGGTTATGGTGGATGATTCCATCGTAGCAACCGTCAACAGAAAGGAGATATCTTTTGACGAAGCGGTGTATGCGGAGTTCTTTGAACTTCCAACGGAGGGTCATCTGTTCGATTTGGTGCTCTCTTCTGAGGTCATGGAGGAAATGAAGACTTCCTTCTCTGCTGATGGTTCCAAAATCCATGTGAATGAATATAAGAAGGTATTCAAACCCCATTTTATTCTTCTAAACGACGTGGTGGCGAAGGCGCTGCAAGGGAAGTCCGGCTCGTTCAACCTCTATAGTCAAGACCGTTTTGACTACATGTGCGCCATCTCTAAAGGAATCCAAGTGAACTGGGATCATACCCTGTTCCAGAATCTGTGTTACTCCATCTGCCAGAGTAACAAGGAAAGCATCACCTATGCGGCTCAACTGAGCCATCTGTTGAAGTTCCTGGGGGTTCCTGTCGGTGAACCGGCGCAGATTAACTCTGCAAGAGTTTTTACAGCATCTACGGTGGCAAGCACTCTGTTGAGGGTGAAGAACAATCTGGAATCTGCTTCTGGGGCCTCTAGTTTCCAAACTGGTGGAAGGCCTTCCACCCGATCAAAGCCCTCTACTTCTGTTGTATCAACAGGGGCAAAGAGAACCAGAACCGTGAATGAATCGGAGGCCAGTTCCTCCAGCATGAAGAGTCCAAGTTAGAAGGACACGGAATCCGTCGATTCAAGGGTAAAGCAAGGTCCAGGCGTACTTGCTGCAACCCCGATGACATCTATATCTACTCCATCAAACTTCTTGAGGAAACCTTCGAGGTCTTGTGCCTCAAAGGAGAAGAAGACAAAGGCGCCTCGTGCGTCTAAATCTGCTAAGGTAACGTCTTCTAAGTCTTTGGCTGTTGTGCTAAAATTTGTTGTTCCCGAAGTGGAACAAGCCGAATCTGTTTTCTCTCCCTTGAGAGAATCCGCTGAAGGGCCTATTGTTGAGTCAGTCGATCCAATTGTTGAATCGATTAACAGGGCGGAATCCCCTGTTACTCAATCTGATCAGGTAGCCGCTGGTGCAACAGAGTCGTCTATACTATAACAAGGTGATGTTCATACCCCTGTTGATGGTGAACCCATAATTCCTGCCTCTAAAGATTCCTTGGTAGTTGGAAAGATCGTTTGTAGAGAGCTTCCTGATGAGCTCTGTCTGAAACCCCAATCTGCTTTCGAACTGTTGCGAGCCAGGAAAGGGACACGAGGAATCGTTATTGGTGAACCAAGACCTGTTCCAAAACCTGTAGAGGTTGTTGGAAAAGGTAAGTCTACTGCTCTTCAAGCCCCTGAGAAGGTGTCTGAAGCAAGAGGAATCGTTGATCTCATTTTAGATCAAGTAAAGGTTCTTTCATCTGAGAAATTAAAAATCTATGATTCCTGGCGTACTGAGAGGCTGTCCTCTAGATACAATGACTCTCTGTCCAATGCTGTCATAACAAAAGAATGGAAGAAAAGAGTGGCAAATGAGAAGAAGATCCTGAAGTGGGCAAGAACTTTAGAGGTGGGTGAAGCATTGAACAAAAGAGAACTGGTGGAAGCTTGCATTCTTGGGAAAACCCTGTTTCCAATCTATGAAGCCAGGAAAGCAAACTTCAACCCTGACGCAAGAGGAGCTGTTGTTGAAGCCAAAGTGCTGAAGAAGATGAATGATATCATGGAAGGCTATGTCTCTACCGCATCTAGATACATTCACGGCGCCGATTGTTCTGACGCAGAACCGCTCAACGAAGAAGAGGCCATGGATATTCCAAATGCCGATGAATCAGATGCTGCTCTCCTGATCGAATTCGGGACCCTGTCTGCCAAAGAGAGACGCATTCAAGATCACCCTGTTCAAGAGCTTCCCAATGAAGATGAAGCAATAGTGAATGTTCAAGAGCCTGAACAAGCTCTTGTAACAAAGAAGAAGTAATCGTGGAAGGTGTAGCTGAGGAGGCTTCGAAAGCTCATACTGAAGAAAATGTGCCTATAACCCCTGTTGCGAGAATAGAGGGTGTTCAAGAGATATTGGCTGAGGTCACTCAGCTTGAAACTGCAAGAACTGAGGGGGAACCCTCTAAAGAAAAAGGTGATGATGAAGAAGGTTCCTCGTTTGAGGAGGAATAGGATGAGCAACCTAAGTTTGTTAAGACCTACTTATTTCCCAAAGGTGTTGTGGGAAGTGTTCACGAAAATATAACCACTCTCCGTCACTATTCTGGAAGTTTGCTCGAAAGATTTGAAAAAGCCCAAAGAGAAGTTGACGATGAAGAGGCAGGCACAAGAGAAAGCGGCTAAGGATGCTAAAGTTAATCAGCCTGAGCAATCATTGCAGGTTCATACAAACTTTGAGCCTATTCAAAGTATGGCTGCAGAATCCGATGAAGTGTCTTTTCACGAAGGTCCAACCGCTGGAGGAAATCAATTGTTAAGATCTATGAAGTCTATGCTTTCCTCAATGCAGAAGACTATGTGTCAGTCAATGATCTTCAGGGAAGAGGAAAGAGCGAATTTCAGCAACATGTTCAAAATCCTAACTGAGCTAGATAAGACCCTGAAGATGAACACTTATGAGACTCATGTCTCAAATGTTAAGTTTTCAAAATTTCAACAGAAAAGCTTTAACCACCACACTGAATTATTTGACATTGAGAGGCACATCAATGACGAACGCCACAAGGAAACATTGGATAAATTCGCTTTGGTGAAGAATCAGCTGGTAGAAATGCAGGGTTGCATGAACCGAAACGACAATGAACAACAAGCTTTTGCCGAGAACCTTTCCAGGAAGTTTCAAGCTAAGGAAGATGCCTTAGGCAATGATGAAAGTGCTCAACCTCGACCAGTTCAAGGGGAGTCTAGCAGGAGGAACGATGGTGTAGCAACCGGAACAAGATCCAGGCGGTCCCTTTGTTCTGATGACAATCCTAGGCCAACCAAGAGAGGCGGTGGCCGAAGTGGTTCTGAACGCGGTGGTAGAAATGGTGGCGGCCGGAGTAGGTTGTCCAATTTTGATCAAGGTGGACGTGGCAGTGTTGCTGAGCGTGGAGGAAGATCGAATGCAAGAGGTCGTGGCGGTCGCGGCTATCCTCATTTCATGAACATGCTTCCCGGGCAAGAAATGAGTCCAACCGATCCTCGAGTAAAAAGGGAAGAACAATGATCTCTCTTCTTTTACTCTGTTTAACTTTACTGAACATGGTTTTTGATAAGTTTTTCGAATACTGGTTCTTTTGAATGGTTGGTGTAAGTGAACAAGTTGTTTGTTTATCTATTGGATGAATGCATGTCTTGTTATATGTATGCAGATTTGCAATTTCTTCATCAAAAAGGGGGAAATTGTTGGGTCAAATTATTTTGACTAAGTGTTGAAATAATTTATCCTCTGATATTTTGATGATGAAATAATTCATAAGTTTCAATACAGGTGTATTGAGACAGCATGTTATTAGACTTGAATCTAATGAGGACCATTACACCGATTTTGATCTCCATTCGCATAAAATTAGACGCAGGTCTAATGGAATTAGACGCACAGTCTAACTCAACGGAGTTAGACGGGCAATCTAATAGTCTAAAGGAATTAGACGTAAGTCTAATAGAATTAGACGTACAGTCTAACTCATCGGAGTTAGACGTGTAAGTCTAATAGACGTGTAAAAAATTAGACGGATAGTCTATTGAATACACGGAATTAGACGTAAGTCTAATAGAATTAGACGTACAGTCTAACTCATCGGAGTTAGACGTGTAAGTCTAATAGACGTGTAAAGAATTAGACGGGTAGTCTAATAAACACACGGAATTAGACGTAAGTCTAATAGAATTAGACGTACAGTCTAACTCATCGGAGTTACACGTGTAAGTCTAATAGACGTGTAAAGAATTAGACGGGTAGTCTAATGAATACACAGAATTAGACGTTAGTCTAATATAATTAGATGTACAGTCTAACTCATCGGAGTTAGACGTGTAAGTCTAATAGACGTAAACAATTAGACGGGTGGTCTAATGAATACGCGGAATTAGACGGGTTGTCTAATTAATTGAAAGTTAGACGTGGGTCTAACTCCTTCAGACAAGTCTGAGGTAGAACCGGAATTAGACGTGGTAGTCTAACTCAGTAGAGTTAAACGTACCGGTCTAATGGTTATTATAATTAGACGGGTTGTCTAATTAATTGAAAGTTAGACGTGGGTCTAACTCCTTCAAACAAGTCTGAGGTAGAACCGGAATTAGACATGGTAGTCTAACTCAGTGGAGTTAGACGTACCGGTCTAATGGTTATTATAATTAGACGGGTTGTCTAATTAATTGAAAGTTAGATGTGGGTCTAACTCCTTCAGACAAGTCTGAGGTAGAACCGGAATTAGACGTGGTAGTCTAACTCAGTGGAGTTAGACGTACCCGTCTAATGGTTATTGAAATTAGACGCGAGTCTAATTATATTAGACCCGGCAGTCTAATAGACGCTTTTCATTAGAAGGAGTTGACTTATTTCATTAGACTAATTTCTCCAAATCCGTCTAACTGAAATACGTCTAATGCTCTGTTCAAGAAGTACGCTTGAATCTAGCATTTCTCCTACCCACGTGATATAGCTGTACCCTACTCCTGCTCCACTTTTCTGTGAAGATTAGTACAACAGTTATATGCATCCAATCAAGGAATGCCATGTAAGAGAATTTTCCTCACATTACCCGTTTTGCAAGTACATCCCTGATGGAATATTCGACGCACTACCAGTTCGGTACGGCCACGATCCTTGTGCTCAGAACCTGTTGTGTACAATGGAGGCTTTCCAATGGAAGAGTGCCACGTATCATTCTTGAAGATTTGACCATTAGCTCATGCTCAATATTTAATCAATCCTAAGGGCAACGGACAATCTGCCGAAAAAACAAGCGAATACAAACGAACAAGCATTCTGATTTTGCAGAGAGAGACTACTCAATCATCTTGCTTACTAAACTTATTATGTGAAGTTTCTTTCTGATTGTACTGTGTGTGAATCGAGAGAGAGAGCTAGAATCAAAACACCATTAGCTGAGTGATATTCTTCATCTTCTTGTAATTGAACAAAAAATGTTTTGTTCAATAGTGAGCTAAGTGTGTGCGTAAACTGTATTTGATTCTCATCATATAGTGAATCCTTCCGGTGGTTGGAAGAAGGGGTGACGTAGGAGAGTTTCTCCGAACATCCATAAACAAACTGTTGTGTTCTTCATTTTCTGTCATCTTTTCATATTTCATCTTGTGCTTCAAACCCAAGTAAACAATTCCGCCTTGAATCTGTTTCAAGTGTTTACACAAGTTTGCGTAGAATAGAAAGCGAATTAAATCCCTAACAGGATTTCTTTCAAACTGTTTTTCATAAGCCTTCATCCTTAGCCAGACCCCCGTCTCTAACGATAAAGTCAATCCTTTCAATTATTATAATTAATTTCTAAAGGTTGGGACATATAAATCTTTTAAAAATAATATTTTATTACAAAAGATTCCCAAACCTCAAGTTGTTTCTGTGATAAGGGTTTTCCAGGGATTACACACATGATTGGGAGAAATATGGTAATGTTGTTCCCAATAAAAATTTGAAAAAGAAGAAAAACCAATGATGTCAAAGCCAACGTATTCGAACCAAGATGTATAACTCGCGAAGGACTTGTTAGTAATCTTGACTTGAATAACATAAATATATAAAAATTATGCCACAAAGAAAATAAATAAACTATGATATATAAATAAACGAAATCACCAAAGTCAAATGTTGATTTGAGATTAACGCATTTCCCTTAAAACAGTTCCAATGTCTTCCCTTGTGTTAGAGTTTATCGCAAATGATTGTCTCCTAGCGTACAACAAAACAAGTAGTGATTTAGCACTGGAATCACTATACGTCAAACTTGACAAATTACCTGAATCGATCACCAAGTTTCAATGAAAATACAATGATTCAAGAAGTCGAAGAACTCTCGATTGAATGGTGAACTCGAAGAACACTCGGTTGAGGGAAGAACTCGAAGGAACACTCAAGAAATAAAGAAAATACTTTTCGAGCTCTATAAAGATAATTAGATGAATGAGATAATAGATATATGAAGAGTTCCAACACGAGTTAATATATATATATATATATATATATGGAAATTAAACAATCACAATAAATTCATTTATCAATCTACGGATGATTCATCCAACGTGTGTCATTCCTATACTTTTGGAATTCAATTTTATCCATTTAAATTTGATCTTATCTATCGGCATTCGATCTTATCCATTGGCATTAAATTTCATCAAAACCACATTTGAATTTGGTATGAATTTATATTTATTTGGATTAAATTATATTTAATTTATTTGTCCAAATTCTCATTTTCATTTAATTAATGAAATTAATTTAAAACTAAGAAGATCCCCGTGCGATGCACACGGATAAAAATATATTGTTAAAATGTCTCGCGTTCATCAAATTTGGTGTTGAATCTTAAATATAAGATGTTGTTAGCCTAGTTGGTTAAAAAGTTGTACTTGTTTTGTTAGGTTGCAAGTTCGAAACCTACAAAATAACATTTTTAAATTTATTTTTAACCGTTTTAAGTTTATGGGCGGGTCAACTCACAATCCGACCCAAATATCCATTTACTCTCACATTAATATCCAAATTAACAACAGCTCTCGACCCGGCAATCCGGACACTTTAAAAATTAAGCAGCATTATATATATATATATAGATTAGTTAGTTAAAAATTTGAACTTTTATTGTTAAAATATCTCGTGTTCATTAAATTTGGTGTTGAATCTTAAATATAAAGTGTTGTTAGCCTAGTTGGTTAAAGAGTTGTACTTATTTTGTTAGGTTGCGAGTTCGAAACATACCTATAGCATTTTTTTTAACCGTTTTAAGTTTATGGGCGGGTCAACCCACAATCTGACCCAAGTATCCATTTACTCTCATATAAATATCTAAATTAACCACAGCTCTCGACCCCGGCAATCCGGATACTTTAAAAATTAAGCATTATTATATATATATATAGATTTCAACAAGGCCATCATTTGTGAGAGGTGTGGCCAAAAAAGTTATACGAGACGTAGTCAACAATGTCTTGAGCAAAATCGTTAATAATTTAGATAATGATAATTGTAATTATTTTATGAATTATTAAATTATTATATTGTCATGGTAAAGATATTTTAAATTTTTAGTATTTATCAATTATTTTGAGAATGGTAAAGTGAATATTTATTATATTATATAAATAATAATTGATATATATATATATATATTAAAATATAAATAATTAAATTTATAAAATATAATAATTTAAATATATATTAAAATATAAATAATTAAAATTATAAAAATAATAATTTAAAATATATATCAAAATATAAATAATTTAATTTAAATAAATAAAAATTTAAATATATATAGCAAATTTATAAAAATAATAATTTAAATATATATATATATATATATAATAATGAGTTTAAATTAATTAATTTATTAATTAATTAAAACAATAAACTGAGTTGGAAAGAAATGTAGATTAATTTTGGAATGAATAAAAAAAATATGTTAATTTAAGAAGTTAATAAACAATATTATATTTGAAATTGGTTTTGGATGTTTTTCCTTTATCTTCATTCCTTTTATCTATTTTATTTGTGGACTTTCACTCACTCTGTCCGATCATTTCGACGAGTTGGCAACTCTCATGCAATGAGATAGCAACGAAGAAGATCACATGACTTCTTTGTAGAAGAATTGGCCAACATATATATATAATTATTGAAATGTAAATATATATATATATATAATCAAATTTATATAAAAAAAAAATTATAACTAAAATATATAGTAAAATATTAATAATTAAATTTATAAAAATAATAATTTAAAATATGTATGAAAGTATAAATTATTTAATTTATACAAATAATAATATAATAATTTAAATATATATATAAAGAGTTTAAATATAAATAAATTAATTAATTAAAAATAATTAATTTAAGAATGAATAAACAAAGTAAGTTAATTTGAAAGTTGAAACGGAACAATATTATATTAGGAATTGGTTCAGGATGTTTTCCTTTCTTTTCAATTTTTTCTGTTTATTTCATTTGTGGAGAGTGAGTCTCTCTCACTCAGTCCGATTCTTTCGACGAGTTAGTCTCTCTCTTGTGATGTGATGAAGGGATAGCAACAAAGAAGGCGGGTTAACTCGTAACTCGTTGTTTTCTCCGAAGATCACATGACTTCTTTGTAGAAGAATCGGTCAACATATATATAATAATTAAAATGTAGATATCTTTAATTTTTTATAATGAAATGCCAATATATATTAAAATATAAATAATTAAATTTATAAAAAAAAATATATATATATTAAAATATAAATAATCAAATTAAGATATATATATTAAAATATAAATAATTGAATTTAACAAAATAATAATTTAAATATATATCTAAAAAAGTTATTAAAAAAAATAATAATTTAAATACATATGTCTTATTGTCCCTTAATTTCTTAAAATTTTTAATTTAATACATTATTTTTATCTAATTTTTTTTATAAAAAAAAAAGACAAAACTTTCATTATTTACTCTCATTTTATTTATAATTTTTTACTTAATTTTTTTAAGTACACCCAAATTCGAATTCCAAGCTCATGAAACCTGCTAACCAAATACGACCCGTTCCACATCCACGATCCAAATACCGAACCCGAGACCTAGATCCCATTTGTGGGCCGAATATTTTAATCAACCATGTTGGGCTTAAAGGGGGTTTTGTATTATGAGTTGGGTTTATTTAAAAGGACAGGCCCCTTTTGATTTTTACTATTGTTTATTCTTATTATCTGTTTATTAGGTATAGTAGGTCTTTTATTTATTATTTAAATTAAAAAGACTCGCTAGGCCTTGGATCATTATTTAAAGTTTGGGGGCCTTTTACAGATATGAGCCTTCTAATGTCTGGCATTGGTTTATTATCAAGTCCAAGGGGCCAGTTTAAACATTGGGCCCATGCAATTCTGAACTTAATTTGTTTTTTTTTATTCTTAATTTCGTTTTATTCTTTTACTTTGTTTATAATTAACTAATTAAATAGTAGTTCATTCAATTGATGATTAAATGATTGAAAAATGAAATTAACAAAGAAGATAATATTTGTTATATGAAAGTAAAATTTATTTTTCTATTAAAGACTAATTTGAGTCACGATTTTTTCACATTTTGTTTTGTTTAGGGCTCCAAAAATTCTAAATCTAACTATATTTATTTATATATACTATTCTTTTGATTATTATTAATATTTAATCTAGGCCTATAAAACTAAAAAAAAATTGTATGAACTTATATTTCTTATGTAGCATGATTAAAAAAATGTGCTTCAGGAATATTAATATATAAATCATATATTTTAATAGCTATTTATGTACTGTACATGTAGGCATAGTAAAAACTTATTAATTGTTTGGTTGAACAATTTATAACTATATTAATTTAAAAGGTATCACTTATTACTTAAATATCGTATAAAATTGTAACTAGGTTTAACCCCTTTATCAAAAATTTATTTCATTATTACTCTATATAATTTTATTAGATTTATGTTTTCTAAAAAATCATATTTGTTCTTCATTCCTTTTACCTTCTTTATTTATCTTCAACAAAACATCTTCAGTTATCCTTTCATTAGGTAACAATGGTACCAACTAGCACAAATACAAGAATTTGATTACAGATTTTCGAGCATTTTAATTCAGTTCTACTTGATTTTTTATTCCATAGTTTCTTATGGCCAATGAAAAAACGGATGTTCCATTTAGATTTGTTTCTTTGATGTTGATCTTTATCTTTTCAATAACTTTTGATTCTATAGTTTATTTATGATGGGTATTGAAAGATAGATGTTCTATTCTGTTTTGTTGATATGTTAATAACTTTTGATATTCCTAGTTTCTGACAATTATTGTTCCATTGTTAGGTTAAATTTAGTTATGATGTGTTAAATTAAAGCTGAATTTGGTTGTGTTGGGTTAAAATATGTGAGTTATGCTTAATTTTTATCATAATAAATATATATTGATGTTTATTTTTTTTATAAACTTTATTTGTGCTTAATTAAAAGAATACCGGAGAATTTGTGATATTAATGATATATTTTTTTATATATCTGAGATTTTTTCTAATACACTCTTACGATCTATATCCCTTCCAACTTTTATATATACAACTAATACTCGTACCAAATTTAGTTATATATATATTATATTTACTTATATATTTTTTTCACAAAACTTCACAAGGACCACACAAATGTGGTTACTCATCTTTAGTACAAAATTATCAAACTAAAATGTATAGTGTGAAAGAAAATTTCTAAAAGGCATTAATATAATAGTAGGTTTAACTAGACGGACCTATAAGGTATAGCACTACTGAGGCCATTTTTAGACGTAATTAAACACTAAACCCATCAAATAGAATCTCTGATTCTTGGTGTTAATGCACCATAATTCTATTTTCCTAATTTTGCGAGAAAAAACATGTGGCGACTCTTTCGTCGTAACATTTATTTTAAATAATAAAAAAACTAAATAGAGACACATATTATTATTTATTCTCAATCTCGACTGTGATTCGACGGAAATGGTAAGTTATGAGACTTGACTATAAAGTCTAATTTATTTATATTTCAAGACTTTTCGATTTTATCTTAAAGTATAATTCTCTCTAAACGATGCATCATCTTCAAGTCTAAAAAATTTAATAGTTTTTTATCTTCACAATTTCTAACCATTCTCCTATGGAAGTTAGATACTTTAACCTAAAAAAAAATTGGTCAAAACTTTTAGAAGAAATTTCACACTTTAAAATTGATTGTATACGTACATTGCAGCTTTAGGAGCTCTTTACTTTGAGGTATTATAACATGTGTTGTGCGACATCACTTATATATCTATATCTATATTAAGATTCGTCAATGTAGAATGACAATTTGTTCCTTTATTGAGTGATGTTTTGTGAACTTGTGAACTTAGGAAAGTCCCGGAATTGGCCATTTTTTCCATGTAGTGAGCTCCTTTAACAATAAGGGAGAGATCATGATTGGTGACGAGGGTTACATTCCAATTGAGAAATCTTGTTATATCGGTGGCCTTTAGATCACCTTATTAGTGGGTCACCTCTTTCTTAACATGGAAGCTATAGGCATAAAAATTCATATACCATTTTTACCAAACTTTCTTTATGGGGAAAGTCAAGAGGGTCCAAACCGAGCAAACACAAACCTAGTAACCCTAGGTAATGACTCTTATGAGTATAAAAGGAGTTCAAGGAGGCAGCTGACAAAAAAAACATAAGACTCCCAAACGCCTCGAAATCCTCTAGATTCTTTTATTTTTGATTTTTCTAAGCTGAAAAGGAGTCATAATTTGTTCATTTGGTGCTGAAAATTTGCATCTTATCATAAGGGATTCCTTTAATCATTGTAAGGATCCCTAACTTGTAATTGTCATTTCCATATATATAAAAATGCAGATCGTGTTTCTTGAGTTTTTCTTGAATTATAATGTTGGCTTTATTATTGATTTGAGTTTATTGAACTTAAATATATTTTAGACGATATTGTCTTCTCCTTTTGCACAAATTCAATTTATTAAAAAAAACTCAAAAATTGGGTTATAAAGTTTTGATCTATTAAAATCGTATTCTTGGCCTTTATCCCAGAACAAGATGTCACAGAGCCCAATCTTCCTGGCCCAGGAAGAGGAGGCTTAAGAAGAATGTCATGACCCAATATTCCTGGTCCAAGAAGAGGAGGAGGCTTAAGCCCGCTTAAGCCCAACGCAAGGAATATTCTAGTTGGAAGGCAGGTGCTTGATTGACGCATCACTAATTGAGAGTTGAAAAGCATGCCCTTGATTAGCGCATCACTAATTGATACTTAAAAGGAATGTCTTTGATTAGTCCATCACTGATTGACAATTAGAAGGAATCCCTAAATTAGTGCATCACTGATTGACACTTATAAGGAATGTCATAAATTAGTGTGTCATTAATGTAATAGCTATAATTAGTCTTATAAATACCTGTGAGGTATTACATTGTAAATCACCAAGTATTCGAGTATATAATACTATTTTTTGTAAGAGTTACTATCTCTAGAATTCTTGTGTCAATTCTATTAAACGTCAGGTGTTTGCGTCGAGTAAGGGCTGACTAGTTACTCGTTCTTGCGAAGATCGTAACTAGTGCCGCCACGGATCGTTAGTGAAAAGACTGAGTCCGTGACAATTGGTATCAGAGTTGAAATGACGAAGAGATCGGAAGAAAATTCAAAGGTCGTGGATGGTAGGAACTCTCGCAAAGTTCAGGGCGGGAGAACCAAAACTACCAAAGAAAGAGAAAGATCAAGAGACGTTATCGTTGACATTATCGCCAGGTTGGAGAAGGTAGAACTCATGTGGCGTACGGACAAGATAATGACGGGGACCTAAAAGAACGCATTGCCGAGCTTGAGAAGGAGAGAGACGAGCTCCGAGGAGGAATGCAAGGTGCCCTAAATGAAGGCTTGTCAAAATGTCAAGAGCAAGTTCAGATCGTGGAGCAGACCCTCCTTGGTGAAATCAGACCTTGACTGAGAAACTCGAGGTAATGATTTCTAAGTTACAAGCTACCGAAGAGGATGTAGTGTTACTCAAGAAGGCGGTTGCTCAAGAGTGCGGACGCGCTCCTGTAGGAGTCCCCAATCCGATAAGGATAGACATTCCAAGGCCTAAAGCGTATTTAGGCGAGAGGAATACGAAAGAGATCGACAACTTCTTATGGAGTCTGGACCAGTATTTCAATGCACTCAGACTAGTAGAAGAGGCGAGGAAGATAGATATTGCCACGACATACATGGAAGACACCGTAATGCTGTGGTGAAGGCAAAGGAGTAACGACATTAGAAGAGGTACGTGTTCTATCAATACCTGGGGTGAATTCAAGGAGGAACTTAAGAGACAGTTCTATCCTGAAAACGCCATTCGAGAAACAAGGGCCAAGTTGCGGCGGCTCTCACAAAGAGGGAGTATCAAGGAGTATGTCAAGGAGTTCATCGCTACTCTCCTTGAGATCCCTAACTACTCAGACGATGAATCCTTGTTTGCCTTCACTGATGGTCTAAAAATGTGGGCGAAGTTAGAGTTGGAACGGCGTGGTGTCCAAGATCTAAGCTCCGCTATTGCCGTGGCTGAATCTCTTGTTGAAATGAGAAGGCAAGAGAAACCAAAGTCGACCTATGAGAGGAATGACAATGGGGAAAATGGTGGAGAGCATATCTATAACAATGAAGACCCAGTTAAGTTTACCAAATCCAATGGTAAAGGAGATCGGGACGAGAAACGTGGAGAGAAACCCCGGATAAAGTGTTTTTTGTGAAGGGTCGCATAAAGCAAGAAAGTGCCCTATGAAGAACAAACTATCAACATTGATGGAGGAGCAAGAACGCCTTCACAATGAAGCTCGATTGGGGTCGTTAAACCTAATTAGTGTCGTTACAACAAAGTTTGATGAGCCAAAGTTCGCGAAGAAAGGACGACTATTTGTGGAAACTAAAGTAAGAAACCACATGGTTAAAGCTTTGTGGGACCGGGAGGCCACATACAATTTCTAAGAGGTAAATGAGGCGGGAAGACTGGGGATTAGGTACACTAAAGAGAAAGGGTGGCTTAAAGCAGCAACTCGGCACCAAGTGCAACTTATGGGGTTGCTCGTAATGTAAAGATCAACTTGGGGGAGTGGACCGGCCTTCTGGATTTCTCCATTATTGACATGGACGACTACAAAATGGTTCTAGGCATAGAGTCCTAGACAAGGTAAATACCATCCTACTCCCTTTTGCCAATATGATGTAAATTCTAGAGCAAGGTAATACTCGCACAATACCTTTAACAAGAGAAAGTAAGAGAGAAACTAGGCACCTATTTGCCATGCAACTCTCAAAAGGTGGGAGAAGACCTTACCCATCATCTTTTGTCAATGTGAAAGAAGGATGAGAAAACTGCGTCTAAGAGAAGATACCTCCAGAAGTTACAACTGTATAGAGAAAGGTCACGATGGTAATGCCTGCTGGATTATCAGAGAAACTCCACCATAAGAGAGAGGTGGATCACAGAGAATAGTTAGTCAAATGTACTAAACCATCGGCTGCAGTTCTTTATCGCATTAAACCTCCCAAATTGGAGGAATTGAAGAGGCAATCGGAGGAGTTTCCATTCAATAAAGAGAAGTGCGAAATAACCAAGACCGCTAAAAGAATGAAGAAATGGGAGGACAAGAAGAGGAAGACACTTGGATTTCGGAGGACAAGCAGTGATAGTAAAACTCTCCCTCCATCAAGAGAGACAATTTTCCAAAGTTCATAAGGGCTTGTGAGACAATACGAAGACCCTTTTTTAGAAAAGAAACGGGTTAGAAATCCAGCATGTCGCTCAAAACTGTTATCTTATGTGGAGACATCATCTAGGCCTACAAGGAGGAAGCGACTTAAAAGGAATGTCCTTGATTAGTCCATCACTGATTGACAATTAGAAGGAATCCATAAATTAGTGCATCACTGATTGACACCTATAAGGAATGCCCTAAATTACTGTGTCATTAATGTAATAGCTAGAATTAGTCCTATAAATACTTGTGAGGTATTACATTGTAAATCACCAAGTATTCGAGTAATATAATACTATTCTTTGTAAGAGTTACTCTCTCTCTAAAATTTTTGTGTCAATTCTATTAAACGTCGAGTGTTGCGTCGAGTAAGGCAGACTAGTTACTTGTTCTTGCAAAGATCGTAACTAGTGCCGCACAGATCGTGCGTGAAAAGACTGAGCCCGTGACAAAAGGCACAAGAACATGTATAATGTTCTATTGTTGTCCCAAATAAAAATAATATAATAAAACAAATTGATTTTGGTCTACTTTTGGTATTTCATTTTCTTGGTATGCGTTGGAGGGACATAGTTAAAATTGATATATATAAAATTCCTTATTGGTCATTCACTTTGATTGATGTCCCCACATATCTTTATTCTAATCACTCCCTTATTGATAAGCTTATAAATATTTTTATCCAATCACCTCATTTGATGATAAATCTAATGATACAATTCGTCTGGATCAATAAAGTATTTTGATCACTCATTTGATCAATCCTATATACAGACCTCATATTTGATTACTCACTTGATTATTATCCCATGTACCTCCTTTTCAATCAAATCGCTTGATCGATAAATTTACATATTGATCTCTCATTTATCGACTCCTCACATATTGTTGTCATGGTCACTCGCTTGATTGATAAGCTTACAAATCTCTCATCCGATCATCATACCTACAGATCTCCTATTTGATCACTTGCTTGATCGATAGGCTCAAATGTCTCTCATTCGATCACTCAATCTGTCGATAGTTCACATATCTCCTGGTCGATCACTCTTTGATTGATATCATTCAAAAGATCATTCAATCACTAATTTGATTGACGTCCCCACAAATCTCCTATATGATCGTTCGCTTAATCGATAGGTTCACAAATCTCTCATTTGATCAGTGTCCTCACAAATCTCTTATTCGATCACTCATTTGATCGATATCCAAACAAATCCCCTTATTTGATTACTCATGTGATCGATAAACATGTAAATCTCTTATCTGATTAGTTACTTGATTGATATTTTCACGGATCTCTCATTTATTCATTTCTTTCTCTTCTCTCGGCACTCATTTGATTGACATCCTCATAGATATCTTGTCTGATCACTCGCTTAATCGATAAGCTTAACAAGATTTCTTTTCCGATCAAACAAACCTCTCAATTAACATGATTATACGATATTTCAATATCTAATTTGATGTAAGCACATGTATTGTCTCCAGTCGAGTCAATGCACTTATTGACAATTAACACTAAATCCCGATGAATGCCATCTAAAGATTTAAGGCATGTTTGGTACGTGGTTTTTTTACTCAGGAATTGGAAAGGGAATAAAATGAGATGTTTGGTTGGTGGTTTTGATTCTAGATATTGATTTGATTCTCGCATACTCAGGAATCATCCAATTCCTCTATTGGGAGGAATGAATCTCATTCCGCGATACACTTTCTCTCCCATTATCTCCATTCTCTCCCATTATCTCCACTCTCTTATTTTCTCTCTCGTAATTATAATATAATATTATATATATATATATATATATATTATAATTGTATTATACCTTATTTTATAATTAACATAATAATAAATTTTTATTTATTTATGAATAATAATTTTAATTATTTTAAATAATATTAAAGAATATTAAAATAAAATTTTAGTAATAATTACATTAACTATTTTATATAATTAATTTTAAATATTATATATTAGTAATAAATTAAAATAAATAATTAAATATAAAAATATAAACCTAAAAATAAAATAACAATTTTATATAAAAAATATTAAAAAATTAATATGACATATTTTAATAAAAATATTATTAAAAAAATATATCATGTTATAATATTATTAAATAAATATTATATTTAATTTAAATATATAATATTTAAAAGACTTTGTCTTATATTATTTATATTTAATAGATAATTATTTATTTATAATTAGTAAAAAATTGAAACATTCAATATATTTTTATTATAAGTATTTTTATTTTTATTTTGAAAAAATATAATTAATATGAAAAAATATTAAATGTTTATATTTTATTAAATTATGTCACTTAAATATTTTACAAATTTTAAACAATTATGTTATAAAAATAATAATATTTTATATTTTTAATTTAATAAAATAAAATTAAAATTAATCATAATTTTAATAACAAAATTATATTTATAATTTTTCTCTTATAAATCCAAACGTTATCAATGGGAATGGAATTCTTAATCAAACACTACACTTCTATTCATCATACTCATTCTCATTCCACACATCTATCAATCTCAATTCTATTCTCATTCCTTTATTTGAACCAAGCACCCCCTTAGGGTTATTTGTCGCTTCGATTGTCGGGTTATCGAGTTTCTTGGTTTAATTTTTTTCGAATTTTTATTTTTTTAAGTTAATTTGAAAACCGAACTGAATTCGAATAATACTGAACAAATACAAATTAAAAAATTTGATTCAATTCGAACTAAATTCGATTTTTTAAAATGTATAACTAATTTAATATTTATCATTTAATTATATCTAATAAATTATATAATATAATTAAAATAATATAAAAAATGAATACGGTTTTTAGTTTGTTTTCGAGTTAAAACTCCAACTAATAAATAAAATGGAAAAGCTTTATTTGAATTCGAATTTGTTTAATATTTGATTTGAAAACGAAAATTAAATTTTGAATTATGTGATTTTGGTTGGTATTCAAATTCAGGCTAAATATTAAATATCCCTAATCTGATTTCCAAACATGATTGTGTCAACCACCCACCCAGCTATTAGTCAAACATTTTTTACACAATCTAATATAAGGAAACCAAACTCATAGGCTTAAAATTCTCCCATCAATAATTTTGAAAACCTTATAAATGAAACAAATTAATGTATAATTCTAACCTTAATAAAATGATAAGAAACGATAAAAATAACTTACATTATATAATTCTTAAAAAAATACTATGTCTTTATAAATAAAACCAAACTAAACACATCACACTCTAGAGCTTTATCGCTATTTTGCCTCTTACTATCCTCACTGACTTCCTCCATTGTAAAATGAAACCTCGTTATCTCCTTTTGCACTGAATTAGTAAGTCAAAAAGTGATGTCGTCCAATTTAGTTATGTTCTAAACACTTTGGAACATACCCTTATAAAACCGAACTACTCGAAGAGATGGTAGGTTTTACTTTTCTAAATAAAATCTTGAACTGATGATTGAATAATTGTGATGTTCCTTGATTGCCTCTTACAGGTCCCATGAATTCTATCTTTTCTCCCAACTCTCTTATCAAAATAGTTCTATTTGCGTTGGAGTCACTGTGAATGTGGATATGAGATTTAACTTCCTTTGCATAGAGATCCTAAAGAATCTCTTTATTTATTCGATAACATTAATTTCATTGCATAAAACTTCCAATCCTGAATATAAAATATTTTTTCTTTCACGAACCAACTTTTAAGGAGCTAATAAAATTTCTTAAGTCACAAAGAGTTCACTGTAACAAAATTGTTGGTATCTAACTCGCCACCATAATTGCATTCGTGATATTGTGGTATCTAACTAGCCCACCATAATTTTATTGCGATATAAAGGCATATGATTAACTATTTGTTCTTAAAAATATACTTGTCATTGACGACCCCTTTTGTCCCCTCCTTTAAGGCACATATAGTTAGACGGATTGAAACTTTGTTCATTATATCATATGTACTTAAACTTCTAAGAATTGAGTTATACATTTTGAATTTGAATGTTTTGAACAGTATAATTAGTGAATATAAAAATGAAATGTTCTACTTGACATGATCTTCGAAAATACAATTACTATAGGTTTGGAATTGGAGGTATGGAATTGAAATTAACAATAGAATTCAATTTCAATTTCACCATAATTGACAATTAAAGAAAAATTATTAGAATTATAATTTTAACTCCAATTTCTATTTTTAAAAAATAATATAATAAAAAATTAAATATATATGATTATATTATTAAAATATTAATTCAGAAAATTTTCAAAAGTTTTGTTTAGGATTTGATTCTTATAAAGAAAAAAATATATTAATTCATACTAATAATTTCTAAATTAAAAATCAATATTAATTCAACATTTAACTTTCTAAATTAATAAAGAATATATGTTCAAAATATTAACTTACTAAAATTATATCTATATATATATATATATCATTTTAAAATCTAAATTAAATTATCAGTTAATATGTAAATAATAAGCTATTTTATTTACAAATATAATATTGAAATTATAATTCCAAGTTAAAAGACTAAAATAAGAATTATAAAACTACATTTCATAATTCAAATTCCAAAACTTAAGAATTTGATCCAAAATTCCAATTTCATATTAAAAAGTGAGCTGATATTTTCTTCGAACAATACAATTAGTGAATACACACATATTGTTTTTCAATGCGTTTAAGAAAAAGTTTATTAGCAAAAAGAGTAATAAATAAAATATATTACTATTTCTATTTCCTATTAAACTGATGATATTCTGGCAACCTATTTCCAATGTTGGGTTAAGTAGCTGTAGATATGAAATTATTATAGCACTAAGCATACAAGAAAATGCATTACGAGCTTAAAATTACAAACAAAGCAATATCATTAAACAAATGCTTTGATATTCATACCACTACATAATAAGCAACATAAAAAGAGATAAAGATAATTAATTTCCTACAAATGTTTAGTTCTAAATTAAGATAGTTGTCTTGCAAATTCAATCCCTCTTGATGGTTTAAAAGGGTCATCATCCATAAATTAAGAAATTTACAACCGACCTACAAAGAAACAAAAACTTTTATAACTAATTATGTTATCTATAACAAATCAATTAGCTATAGGAATTCAATTAGTACAAGGGAAATCTTCATAAGCATGTTGAAGAGAAAAAATCAACTGTCAAGTGTTGGAACTGTTTT